>NC_091124.1:16745000-16892500 GCF_040183065.1 Periplaneta americana
ACAGTCACACATATTCGTTTCTTAAGAAGTTAAAAGAGGTATTATTATTGTTTCTGATAGCTATCTTGTTCGTATGAAACAGGAAGTCATTTTGTTTAAGTGTACAAGATGGCTTTCTATGCCGTACTATCTATATTGACGATCAGTTATTAAAAGGAAAAACCTGGGAGGGTGTTCTTAATTATTAAATAGTAATATTACAAAATGAGAAAATGAAAATGAGGTAAAAGTTGAAATCTGAATAAAATCAACACAAATTGTAGAACTTTGGAAGAAAGTTAGAGTCAATATGGTATTCTATTTCCAAAGATACAAATTATCTATGATGTGATGAAAATGGTCCGACATTTTTTTCAACTACAAAAAGGGGATGATATAATTATGTATATGGGGACATTACAATAGAATCAATATAGAAATGCAGCCTTCCATCATTGTCTTAAAGCAGTTATAGTCCACACAGCATAGAGATTTTGGAATTATTTAGCTGAAATACACTAGAGCAAGAATAATAAATCGATAGGCTGCATTGCAACCTGAACTAAAAGGCAGGTGGACTTACATTTAAAACCTATGGTATGTGAAATAATTAGTATCAAATGGATAAAATAATGGTTTCTACAGAAAAAAGCACTATTACATTACAAGAGGTAACTATTAATTGAAGGAAAATTAGTGTACTGTTACAAAAAATATCGTATAAAATAAATTTCTCCATCCATCCATTCATTCATTCTTCTTCTATCCATTCATAGAACGGTAATGCCTTACGAAACAGATTTTTTTCTCTCGCTGTTATTTATACTCGCCTTAACATCTTTGGTCACATTGCGAGTTAATCTTTGTTTGAAATCCGAAGGCCTGTGTACTAAAAACAGATTATTATTTTCTCAACACATGTAAACTCCTGATTACTGTGATGAACATCCTGCTTTGCAACGTATATTTTGTACAAAATGTCGAGCAGATATATATAGAATAATTCTGTGCTGAACTGGAATATGTTCAGTATACAAATCCCATCGGTTGGCAATATAAAGCAGTAATCAATTGAGAAAAACATTAAAAATCAGATTTTCCAAATCAAATATGAATAATTAACATTCAGAATCATTAAATTCTGATCTCTTATTTCTCACTTAACCTCTAATTACTTCAATAAGCACTGACGTCAAAATGTGAAAACAAGGAAAAGATATTATTTAGAAACAAAAATAAAGAAAAAGTACCAGTAACATAACATTCAGTTTAACTATTTTTAAATATTTTATGACTGAGCTAGAATGGACAGGGAGAAACGAATTACGGTACTAGTCGAATAGCATAGGAAATACTTATTTTAAGGCATATAGTAACTTTAAACTTACACCTTTAGAAATGAAAGTTATTACAAATATTTAAAGCTGCTTAGCTGTCACAAGAGATCATATCATGTTGTGAATGCAACCATAAAATGCATGACTGATCATTTAAAGTCTTCCCTACATTATAATATGACTGTCAGTAGGCAGAAGTTTGTGTAAGTACTAATAGACTAGGTGTAGCTCTTTTGAATGTTGATATACTTATTGTTTGGCTATCTCTGTCTTTGCATGAAACTATGGAACCCTAGTACACATAATTAGAAACTGTTTTTTTGTTCTCCCTGCTCATTCTAAGCCACATAAACTTCCCTCACCAGGTTTTTTCTCGTCATTTATTCTTAAATTTTTTTGCTATCTTTATAAAACATCACTAATACATACTAAGATCAATTTTTTCTAATTTTAATTTTGGATCATTATTATATATGCTGTAAAATGCTTTAAATGGAATCCAATTCATCAAATACTATGGTAGTATCCTACTTTCCTAATTAAAAAACCAAGCTTTAACTTGCATACCACAAATGTAAGTAGTTTATTTAGTGTGTCCATGAATGTATGGAGTGAAATGTCCCTTTTAGCACTCATATCAATGTAATGTATATGTTAAATATGTTTTAGAAACAACTTTTTAGCAAAAACATGTAGATCAGATTCTTTCAAATAAATCCCTGTGACTGTGTAAGTGGCAGACATTTGTATTCATTTCTGAAATGTTAATTTTTCACTAAACAAAAGACGACCAAATTAAAGTCAGGAAACAAACTATGTAAGAGTTTATTGCTACTGATAAAGACGTAAAAATTTAAATTTAATATAGGTCACAGTTTAAAATTTGAAATTTTTTGAAGGAAGATACATAAAAAAAATAAAAATGAATTTACTTCTTTGTGTGTCGCAATTAAATTTATCAGTAGTTTAGACTATACTGTTAACACTTTTTGCGATACAATTATTAATGAAGTACGATAAGATATTTAATAAATATAGTTTATTTTGCCATAAGAAACATTATAAGGAAAGTCTACAGAGTTTTTTCTTAAATAAGGGTAACACCTAATATTTCTACGATCAGAAAAAAACATAAAGAGAGCTACTAATCACAGACCATTACACTGAGCCAAAAATCAAATGAAATTTTTTAAAAATTATATACATATTGCATTGATAAAAATTAGCAAACGACAATAAAGTTATTGATATTAAAATAATAGGAACTTCCTTCAGAATTGAAACATGATTTTATTTCTACCTCAACGCTAATGAAATACAAAAATTAGTATGAATTTCAGGTCCAACATAATTTTAGGTGATACAAAAATATGCATGTAATCATTAGATACAAAACTAGCAGTTAGCCTTAAATAAGAAATCCTCTGTACGTTGAAATATGTAAGAATGATTACATTGGCACAAAAAATTATAATTGAATAACATAATGAAATAAATTTTACTGAGATTATTTTCTAGCGAAGAACCACACTCACCACACCTCTTAAAAAGATAGCATACTCATGACTGCGGATAAATTTGATATTTGTATTACTAACATTAGCTTTATCTGTGTCAGGAAAAGTTGAAGTAAAATGTACAAATTGATTAAATAATTTTTCTCTATAAAGTACATTTCCCGACTCTATGCTATGAACACCATTTTATTTCATTAATAAAATATACGTTGTCATGAACAACCATAATTATACAGTTTACTTTCTCATATATGATAGTATAGAGAAAGTATTGTGATGGTGGTTGCCTTGTCCTATACATACACCAACCCATGAACGTATCAAATTTTGAATTTGAAGATAATATACATATTAAAAAAGATAAGAGTGAGGAAAAGACATAACTACGAATTAATTCTGATGTTTTTTTTTATTAATTTTCCCTTATTTATAGAAGATGTAGTCAAATAATAAGCATCATCATAGGCAAAGACGGATTCAAATGCTTTAGAATCCCTCTTTCTACACTGATCTCATGTCAACATACGTAAATTTGGCCTAATTAAATGTTTAATATTAACTAAGTACCTTTCAATCATCTGTAAAAAATATAAATTTAACAGCATACAGTTTATATTAAGTCCTTAACATAAATCCTTTTGCCAAAGGTCTGATTTAATTTATAACATCTACAAATTCCAAACATCTCGTGGTTAAGCTTCAGAATGAAAAACTTCTGTGCACACGATCACAAAACAAAACAATTGAAAAATATAATTATTATTTCATATTACGAAAATATTTCTCTAATCGCTAAATTAATATCAGTGCCTTCAGCAAATTTCTTACACAAGTATGTAAATTATTTATGTGGTATGTAAAGGGAATTTGAGGAAGTTTGTACATTTTATATTTCTTCTCAAAACTCCAGTCTTCATTTTTAATTTAACGCATACGTAATTTATTAATGTAAATAACTGAAAGTCAATTTTGTTTACACTAAGATTAAAATCGTTTCTCCTGCTTCCACCATTCCACTACTTCAATATACCTCCATTTCATGACAAAATAACCTCATGTGAGAACTGTATGTTATCTCCTAATTTATATATTATTTCATATGATCAATATTTATAGTACTTAAAAATTAGATTAAGTTATAAGATTATTGTTATTAATCAGAGACTAAATCTATTTGTAACATAAGATAACTCAAGTTTAGATTTCTATTTATTTACTGTAGAGTTATTACATATTTTAATTTCTATTGTATAAAGTCATCTTTATTTCAAATAAATATCAAATATATTAATTTACAAGCAGTTAAACAAGCATCTGTGGTTTTCATGTCATTTATTTTTACTAGATTAGGTACCAAGTTTCTCTCTTTAGCATCCTTCACGATCCTTTATATTACTTTATTTTCATCCAACCATGAACTTCGTGGTGGCACTTCATCTTCCTTTCAAGTGACAAAACAACTTCCTTGGGTACTAGGGTTGTCACCCATCCAGCTTTCGGCAGGAAGGTAAACGGGCAAACACACTTTTATCCTGAGGGAGCAACATATGGAGCAGGGCAGTTTGAACAAGTAAGATACATGAAAATAATAAGGTGCTTAGGGAAATATTTGGGGCTAAGAGGGATGAAGTTACAGGAGAATGAAGAAAGTTACACAACACAGAACTGCACGCATTGTATTCTTCACGACATAATTAGGAACATTAAATCCAGACATCTGAGATTGATAGGGCATGTAGCACATATGGGCGAATCCAGAAATGTATATAGAGTGTTAGTTGGGAGGTCGGAGGGAAAAAGACTTTGGGGAGGCTGAAACGTAGATGAGAGGATAATATTAAAATGGATTTGAGAGAAGTGGAATATGATGGATATGATAGTAGAGACAGGATTAATCTTGCTCAGGATAGGGACTGATGGCGGGCTTATGTGAGGGCAGCAATGAACCTCTAGATTCTCTAAAAGCCATAAGTAAGATACATGAAAATCTTTATTTCCTTATTTCTCAAAAGATTTGTTTTTTCTTTTGCGTCTTGCATCATGTAAAAAGTTCCACGTGTTGTACTTTTAATCTTATGGAGACAATATTTTGCAAGTACAGTAAGTTAAGAAATTATGAGGAACAAGAATAGGCATTGTGTTTTGATGCAAGGGTTAAACAAGTGCACATTTCAGATGTTTAATTTTATATTACGATTATTTTTATTTGATTATGAAAAATCAGACAAGAAAAAAATTCCACATGCTAAACTAATCAAAATACATAAACAATTGACACAAAACTCGAAATCTGTATCCATGGGGAATGTCTTCACGAAAAAAAAAAAAATCAAAAGATGGGCATGTAGTGAAACAAAAAAAACAGTTCAGGAGGAAGTCAATAGTCTCGAGAGACTTTTTTTCATTGGTTATCAAGGAAATGGATAGGGAAAGCATAAACATAGACGAGAAATATTTTGTAACATTCAGACACAATTCCAATTACAATCTATATCTGTATCTTTTACGGTTAATATTGTATATAAGAAGAATATGTATCACATCTTGGACATGTTTTAAATATTATACTTCTTACACAGTTAATGAGAAGTGGAAGAGAGAATAATTACGAGAGTAATTAGTAGTGAAATTAAGGGAACTGGATAATTAATGTTAATTAATGTTGTGGGTTGGGAGTAGCATCAGAAGTAATATAACTGTAGGAGTAGTCTTAGATATAAGTATACTGAAAGAAGCAATAAAAGAGAGAATTAGGGAGTAGGAGCAAAGAGAAAGGAATAAGTACATAAATAAATAGAGAAGAGAATAGCAGAGAAATAATAAGTGATGTAAGTGTTGTTAAATAGAGAAAATGGAAATGTAGACAAATAATGTAAGAGAAAATAGCTGGGAAAGAATGACAAAGAGTACAGGTAGGTGGATTTGAGAATAGAGAATAAAAAAAAATAAATAATGCAAATAATGAAGGAAAGGAACATACAATATTCAATAGGTAAGCAAGAAAGGGAAGGGAGAGAGTCTAGGTATAAGAGAGAATAGATAGCAATTCAGTTAAAACAGAAGAATAGGAAGTACACAGGAAACACTTGGTAATTAAATATATTAACACAAAAGGATAGTATGTGATTAAAGTGATGGTGGATATATATATATATATATATATATATAATATCTATGGTGTTGATCAGAACATGATAACTCCAAAAATCGCCTATTTTAGCTGAAAGCGCAGACCTATATAAAAAACAGTTTTCTTTTTCGTTTGATACAGCCATGACATCTCCATCTATTCTTATGTTATTTTCATTCATATTTTTATGTAAGCTAGAATTATCATTCGTATAGGAAACGTTAAAATAAAAATGCCTGTATCTCAAAACAGTTATCATGTTTTGACCAAACACCACAGATATCATATCATATCATATATCATATATTGCTCTCTCAATTATTATCACTCAATAAAAGAATTGTATTCCAATGGATACCATCCCATTGTGGAATCCTGGAAAACAAGAATGCGGATGCTTTAGCAAAGAAGGGCAGCACTGCTACTTACAGACCTGTTACTAAATCTACGTATTACTCTGTGAAAAGACTTATTAAATCTACATACTTAGACTTCAACAAACAAAATTTGATAACTCAATCCCAAGGGAAAAAATGGAACTCTCTGCATCAAAATCCACAGTTAATTCCCGATTTACCACGAAAATCGTCTGTAGCTGCATTTAGATTGGCAACAGGCCATGATTGTTTGGCCAAACACCTGCATAGAATTGGAATATATCAGTCCCCTAACTGCCCATTGTGCAACTCAAACCAAGAAATGGATTCGGAACACCTCAAAATCTGTGCTTCAGTGGCTAGTCATGACAATATCTTTGAAAAACATTGGAGTGCAAGAGGTCAAATGACTTTATTGTCAAACGCCTGCATTAGAAAACAACAACAACATATATCATATATCATATCATATCATACCATATATCATATCATATATCATATCATATCATATATAGCAGAAATAAATAAAATGCTCTCTCAACTAATAACATTCAATAAAAGAATTGTATTCCAATGGATACCATCCCATTGTGGAATCCTGGAAAATGAGAATGCGGATGCTTTAGCAAAGAAGGGCAGCACTGCTACTTACAGACCTGTTACTAAATCTACTCTGTGAAAAGATTTATTAAATCTACATACTTAGACTTCAACAAACAAAATTTGATAACTCAATCCCAAGGGAAAAAATGGAACTCTCTGCATCAAAATCCACAGTTAATTCCCGATTTACCACGAAAATCGTCTGTAGCTGCATTTAGATTGGCAACAGGCCATGATTGTTTGGCCAAACACCTGCATAGAATTGGAATATATCAGTCCCCTAACTGCCCATTGTGCAACTCAAACCAAGAAATGGATTCGGAACACCTCAAAATCTGTGCTTCAGTGGCTAGTCATGATAATATCTTTGAAAAATATTGGAGTGGAAGAGGTCAAATGACTTTATTGTCAAACGCCTGGCATTAGAAAACAACAACAACATATATCATATCATATCATATCATACCATATATCATATCATATCATATATCATATCATATCATATCATATCATATCATATAATATTTCATATCATATTATATCATATATAGCAGAAATAAATAAAATGCTCTCTCAACTAATAACACTCAATAAAAGAATTGTATTCCAATGGATACCGTCCCATTGTGGAATCCTGGAAAACGAGAATGCGGATGCTTTAGCAAAGAAGGGCAGCAGATCTGTTACAAAATCTATGTATTACTCTGTGAAAAGATTTATTAAATCTACATACATAGACTTCAACAAACAAAATTTGATAACACAATCTCAAGGGAAAAAATGGAACTCTCTGCATCATAATCCACAGTTGATTCCCGATTTATCACGCAAATCGTCTGTAGCTGCATTTAGATTGGCAACAGGCCATGACTGTTTGGCCAAGCATCTGCATAGAATTGGAATATATCAGTCTCCCAACTGTCCATTGTGCAACTCAAATCAAGAAATGGATTCAGAACATCTCAAAATCTGTGCGTCAGTGGCTAACTATGACAATATCTTTGAAAAATATTGGAGTGCAAGAGGTCGAATGACTTTATTGTCAAATGCCTGGCATTAGAAAACAACATATTATATCATATCATATTATATGATACCATTTCTTACACAGTAGAACTTCAATTATAATCGTTTCTATTAACAGTCGTTTGGTATTTAAAACCATTAAATTTTATTATTACCAATATTCTACCAATCAATGGATACTGGATCATATATCAGTACATTTCTCCTGGATGACTAAAATTCGCAAAATCTAGCGCACACAACCGATCATAGAAGGTAAGTTAAGAAACAAAGATGTTTTGACAGTTATTGCATGAAGCAAGATGATCCAGTTACTTCACAACAACAGTCTTTCACTTCAAAAACAAGACATAAGTATATGTAGGTGAAGATTCCAGTTTGTAAATATAATACCAATTTTACATCAGTTTATTGCTGAGATCTCGCTATTTGACGGCTATGTATCAGGATATAGATTTAAAAGTTTTCAAAACCACTTAATATTTAGCACTTACTGTATATTCACTTACTACTATTTAGGGCCGCGAAGATGCAGACATCTATCATGAAGATGATCATTTCATAATATTGTTCCTTAATGGCCTAACCTCAGTCATTTTTACAAAAGACATAATGGGATTCTGAAATAATTCTCATTAAATCTCTCTAAACCACTAGTTTCAATATGCTTAACACATATTAAACAATTCAATCCAAAAACTTGTTTATTTATGAAGACTTACAAAATCTAACACAACAATAACATACATAATCAAACTGCTGTAAAATCTGCCCATGAAAAACTGTACACATCCATTGTAGATCATTACTACAGTATTTATTCAGTCACTCCACCCCATACCAAGAAAATAAATATCGCAGCTTACTTTCGTATTGTAATAGTATCATCACTAGCTATATGCATTTACTGTCTGTTAATAATGATGAAGTTGAAGTTTCCATGGAATATTGTATAAATTTATTTAATCTGACAGGATTAAGGCCACAAGGCCTTCTCTTCCATCCTACCAGATAGCACATATAAATACAAAAAAAGAAATACAAACACTGATGAAAATGATACAAATTAAGTTAAACCCCTTTAGAGGGTCAGCAGAGTCAAAAGAAAACTATAGAGCTCTCATCGAGCTAATACAAGAAAAAAAAGAAAGAAAAACAGAGATAGCAATGATGATATTGATAACTGACAACAATAATAATAATAATAATAATAATAATAATAATAATAATAATAATAATAAATACATTACATATTAATTTTCAATTTTACAAGAGCATAGTTACAATATTTACTATATGTCATATGTAAGGTGAAGTTGTGCAACCTGACATGTGTTCAACAAGCAATTCCACGAACTAGAATGTGATTTTTTAATTTAAATTTGAATTTTGATAATGGCCGACAGTCTCTGACGTAGTCAGGGAGAGAATTCCAGAGGCGTGGAATAGATATGCTGAAAGATGATGAGTAGAAGGATGTTCTGTGCAGAGGAATAGAGAGAAGGTACATGTTCCGGGTTCGAGGTAGTGAAAGGTAAATAAAACGAGATGCTAGGTAAGAGGGTGTGGAGGTGTGGATGATTTTAAATAGTAATAAGAGAGAGTTGAAGAATCTTCTTTCTTTAAGTGGACTCCAAGACAACAATTCTAGTGACGGTGTTACATGATCGAATTTTCTAATGTTACAAACGAAACAAACGCAGATATTGTGAACAAGCTGTAGTCTGTGGGCAAGATCAGTATTTAGATTCGTGAACAGAGAATCGCAATAATCGAAGTGGAGTATCACTAAAGTTTGGATCAGGTTCTTTTTAAGGCTGAGAGGTAAAACATTGGTTAAGTGTTTGAGGGAATGAATTGTGGAAAAAGTTTTCTTACATATGTAGGTCACTTGACTTTGAAAATTTAAATTTGAATCTAAATATACCCCTAAATTTTTCACTGTGTTACTATATGTAATTGTGGTATTATTTATTTTTGTATTTGATATAGTGGCTAGATCTATTTTGTTTAATGCTCGTTGGTGGCCCATTATTATAGCTTGTGATTTGTCTGGATTTAGTCTGAGTCCAAATTTTTGCGCCCATTGAGCTACAGATGTTAGATCTTCATTAATTCTGGTCACAGAGTCATTGATTGTACAAGTTCGGGAATGAACGTAAAGTTGTAAGTCGTCAGCGTATAGATGGTGTTTTGAATATTTTAAGATCTTTGTTACGTCGTTTATATAAAGCGTAAAAAGTAATGGCCCAAGAACCGAGCCCTGAGGGATTCCGGCCTTGATGGTACGCCAATTGGAAGAATGACCACCGGCTGATACACATTGTTGGCGTTCGCGAAGGTAGGAATCAAACAAAGCAACGGCACTGTTAGAAAGATTGTAGTTTTTTAGTTTGCATAAAAGGAGATCGGTGTCAACTGTGTCGAAAGCTTTGCTGAAGTCTAGTAATGTCAGTAATGTTAATTCTCCCCTGTCGCTGGCTTCTCGAGTGTCTTCAATCACTTTTAAAAGGGCAGTAGTAGTATTATGTCCTGCACGGAAACCAGATTGGTAGTCGTCAAGTAAGCAATGCTCATTGAGGTAGTCAGTGAGTCTTACTCTTCTGACATAGGTACCTATATCCTTTGATGTAATAATACTTCAAAAATATTATTGCTGTAAAATTTTTTATTTGGATTTGAGGGAGGTAGGATATGATGGTAGAGACTGGATTAATCTTGCTCAGGATAGGGACCAATGGCGGGCTTATGTGAGGGCGGCAATGAACCTCCAGGTTTCTTAAAAGCCAGTAAGTTAAGTAAGTAAAATTTTTTATTAAAATCATTAATACTGGTAATACAGTGTGATCAAAAAGTCCCTCTGCAGTTCCATTAGTTCTAGTAACCCTGTAGAAAGTTGGCACTCCCCATTCATTCCGGTTTGACAACCTCATATCCCGAGTTCATCATATGCTTAGCGGCTACTATAGTCGAGACGCTGTTATTCCCGACGTGACTCCTCCTCTTTGCTTACATCTTAGGAAGCGAAAGCTGTATAAAGTCTAGGTAGGTAGTATCGTTCGCCATTTTTGTTCTTTCGTTGCCGAGCTACCAGACGAGGGATCAATTTGCCAAACCGTTAAACATTATCATGTCGTAGCTCTTATGATAATAAATCAAATGCACTGTAATTCAGCAAATAATTGAGCGGCAAATAGCGTCCTCATGTGCTTTCTGCGAACGCCAACGAAAGAGCCAAAATGGCGGGCGATTATATTAAGTATTTATCGAGCCTTACGAAATGCATGACATCTTCATCAGCGAATTACAAGAAGCACACGTTTAAATGTAGCCAATCTGCAACGTGATTGGTTGCCGGAATTAGAGCAACGGGACTATAGTGCTGCCACTTGAATTCTTGGTTACACAAACACTGCGGAGAGACTTCTTGATCTATTTGCAGTATACCTATTTGAGACATAAAATATTTCATTTGATACTAGTCTTGTTACGTAGATAAATAGAACTTCATGAAAAAATTACACACATCTATTGTACTCCAATACTACATATTCTGTCATTTCACTACGTATGAAGAAAATAAACATTTTCGCACTGCAATAATTAGTGACCACTGACTACTGCATTTTTTTTATACTATCTCTTAATAGTTTAGGTTCCCATGGAACCTTTCATAAATTCTTATTCTGCTGACAGATATTCCTTGTTGTAATAATACTAAAAAAAATGTTATTGCTGTAAAATTTGCCAATGAAAAAATTATATACACCCATTACACTCAAATACAGTGAAACCTGTCTAAAGCGGCCATCTGAAGTTACCTTGTAAAATGGCCGTTTTATCAGGTGGCCGCTTGATTAAGGTTGCGGTTTTTTATGAATCAGCATCAAAATACTGAATTTCATTGACTTTTTAGTACTGTGCGTGTACAATAATCGTGCATATTAATGTCAGCCTCTTCCATTCTTTCAACTAGGCTTTTCAAATCTCGCTTGCGGTACTTCAGTTAAATGACTGGATAATACCTTGATCAAGGGGCTGGAGATGTGATATCGTATTTGGGGGAAGAAACACCAATTTCACGGATCACATTGCGATAAAGTTTTGTTAGGGAGGGCACTGAAAAAAAAAAAAACTTTTGTTAACATTGTAAATGTCTCTGAGTTCATATTCCGCGGGAATTGAAGGCAGTCTATTTTTTCCATTCTTCAATAACATTGGTTGCAATGTCTCCTCCTTCACCAGACACAGAACGAAATGCAATGTTATGCCGTTTTCTAAAGCTTACATTGAGTTCTTTGGCAATTTCAAGAGTTTTCTCTTGAATCATAGGCTCATTTACTGACAATTTCTTCTCCCTCGCACACTTGAACCATTCGTAAACGAAATCATTCATATTACTAAACACAGATTCTCTCTTCCTTTTTTGGCCGCCACGCATATTTTTCTCCCATTATTTTAATATTTCATCTTTATTCTTAATTATACCGTTTATTTGTGTCCTTCCACATTTTAATATTTCTGCAATTTTTCTCGCAGATGTTCCCTTCTCACTTTCTTCAATCATTTTTCGTCTCACCTCTAAACTTAACAGCACTCTAGACTTATTATTAGACATGATTTCTCTCTCAGACTAACTGCACATTTCCTCTGAATCAACTGAATGGAAAGAAGAAAAATTCGTAAAAGCTGGTCCAAATAGAGAAAGATAGAAAGAGGAGAAGAAAAAATAAAAATTCGAATGGTTAACTACTGACCTAAAACATTCTGCGACATTTTCGATAGAAAAAGTCCGTGTTTCAATCCTTTAAAAACGAGTAAGAATTTATAGCTGTGCAGGGTCGGAGTGGAAAGTGACAAAAGAGTCATAAAACAATAACCAACTAACCCCAAGATATGGGGTTAGCTATTGTCCTCGTGACATTGCTTCCTGTCCTTAACCATCGAAAAAATAGGTCAGACAGTATTCGTGAAAAGATTTTTTGTTGTACAGTGACTGTTCTAGTCAGGTTCCAATCCAAATAGACCCCGGCCGCTGGCCGGCGCATGAGGTGGCCGCTAAATAAAGAGAGAATTTGTATTGATCTTATAGAAAATCCAATTGGTTCCAGAGAAAATTGCTTTTGGCCAGGTGGCCGTTTAAATGAAGTGACCGCAGAGGCAGGTGTCACTGTACTATATATTCCGTCATTTTACTAGGTACTAAAAAAATCGTCATTTTTATACTGCAATAATGAGTAATATTAGTGGCTATTGCATTTTTTGCGCTACAAGGTTCATTTCGAAATTAATGCCGCCTATTTTTTCTGTGTTGACTGTAATGTCTGAGTCAGATGTTAGTGGAGTTGCAGTAAAGGTTGAACCTTCACATTAATGTCCTGTTAATTTGGCTGTGAGCCCTGCGGTGGCTGAAATACCATCTGTGAATTCTTGATCAATTGGTAGAATTTTATGTTTCAATGGAATTTCGTATTACTAATAATAAATTCTTACTCTTCTGAGGTAAAAATAATCCAAAAAATATTATTACTGTAAAATTTTTCTATAAAAAAATTACACATAACCATTGTACTCCATTAAGAGGGGTGATGGGTGAAATTTTGGTCATTTTCAGTCAAAAATCGCAATTTCGTTTTCTTGTGAAAAATCAGTCAGCAATTCCTTATTTATATGTTTAGCAAGTTTCAATGCTCTGTGGCGCTCGAAAGCATAAAAATTACGCAATATATAAATGACTGCACCGTTGAACTTCAATTACATGCCAATTTTACAAGCTTTTTCTCACACTTTTTGTTTTTCAGCACATTTCGCCAGATTGAAAGTGTAAAGGCTCATACAATTTTGATGCTAGGAGCATGAAATTTTTACTGCATGTTCTATACACTATGGTTAACAAAGTAGTGCATGGGTTTTACGATTAAATGAATTCTTTTTGAAATAAAAAATTAAATATTTATAGTGCCAATGGAAAATTTTTATTTTTAGGTATGCAGTGATTATAAAAAATGATGTAAGAGTAATGGAACGGAGAAAAATTCTCTCTGGCACCGGAATTTGAACCTGGGTTTTCAGCTCTACGTGCTGATGCTTTATCCACTAAGCCACACCAGATACCACCCCGGCGTCAGACAGAATTGTCTCAGATTAAGCTCCAACTCTTGGGTTCGCTCTAGTGGCCACCCTCTGCACTACGTCATAGATGTCTATGAACTTAGGACCGAAGTCCACACATGTGCTGAGGTGCACTTGTTATGAGTGACTAGTTGGCCGGGATCCGACGGAATAAGCGCCGTCTTAAATCACGAAGTGATTTACGCATATCATATATATTATTTTTATGTACCGAAGTACATATGATATTTCCATGCAGATATTCTGCGTCATCATATCATGTAAGAGTAATAGAACGGAGAAAATTCTCTCCGGCGTCGGGATTTGAACCCGGGTTTTCAGCTCTACGTGCTGATGCTTTATCCACTAAGCCACACCGGATACCAAACTGGCGTCGGACAGAATCGTCTCAGATTAAGCTCCAACTCTTGGGTTCCCTCTAGTGGCCGCCCTCTGCACTACGTCATAGATGTCTATGAACGTAGGACCGAAGTCCACACATGTGCTGAGGTGCACTCATTATGGGTTCAAATCCCGGCGCCGGAGAGAATTTTTCTTCGTTCCATTACTCTTACATCATATGATGACACAGAATATATGCATGGAAATATCATATGTACTTCGGTACATTAAAATAATGTATAGATTATAAAAAAGTAGTAAAGATATAGGAAAACTGATGTGTGATGTTTTTCTAGATATGCCATTGATCTTGCAAAAAAAATTTCAAACATTTTATAAAAAATTGAGCAACACATTTCTTTTTGAAATATGCAAATTTCTCGGAATATTTTTGTTACTCAGAAACTGATTGAGTCACAAAAATGACACTTCACGACATCATTATCTATCACACCGTGGTTATGTGTACAAGAAATCAAGGAAATCACTTGAAAAATGTAGAAAATAGAAATTTCACCCATCATTCCCCTTAAGTTACCACATATTCCATCATTTCACTATGTCACAAAAAACAAACATTTTTGTACTACAATTATTAGTAATATTACTGACTATTGCATATGAAATACTGTCTGTTAATACTTGATTGAGTTTAGGTTTCCATGAAAATTTATAATAGTAATACTTCAACCAATATTACTGCTGTAAAAATTTTCCAAAAAATTGTAATATCCATCGTAGGTTCTACTGCAATACTATGTGGTCAGTTCCTTCACTTCACATGAAGAAAATTAATACTCCTGCATTTAATAATAAAGTAACATCATTGAATATTGCATTTGAGATACTGTCTATTAATACGTGATTGATTTATTTATTGGCAGAATTTTATACAGGATGGAAGCAATGTAAATCTGTACACTGAAGAGGGTACTAAAATGTACTAATACAAAAAAAAAACCTTTATGCGTTTTGTAATTAAGTGCATGGTTAATTAGAAAATTAGGCTGGAAGTCTGTGTAGTTTGGCAACAGTGCATCATTGACTACCTACAAATATATAAAGGCACTCGGTCTGAATAATGGCATTCTGTGCCTTAGTCACTGCAGTAGAGTTTCCAGATTTCTGAATGGCAGGAAATAATGTGTTCATCTTTTTATTTAATTTGCAATAAAACCATTTTATTGAAAAATTGCTTCTCTAATGATAAGAGTAGAAATCAGAATCGTATGGATAGTACTTATTGAGTAAAACAGTGTTAACATTTAGGGGAAAAAAAAAAATTTCTGATAAAAGTATTAATTTGGGACTAATATGGTATTAGAATTTTTTGTTACATATATCAAAGCAGTAATATTCAAATCTGCAGAGTTATATTACTTCCATCCTGTATTAGGTTAGAATTTTCATAAATAATCTTCAATTTCAAAAGTAATAAAACTTAAAAAATTCTTGTCATTTTAAAGCTTCTTCATGAAAAAAAAATTATACAAATCAATGTATCTACTACTGAATATTCACACATTTCACTTTGTATAAAGAAAATTAAGACTTTTCTCATTTCAATCATTAGTATCGTAAACTGGGGTTACTTTGAACACAGAGGAAACTTTGAACATTTTTTCAAAAAATCATATTTAGGTTTCTACATGCTGCACTTGTTATATATGAAGGCAAATTATTATAAAATCATTCTCATACCAAATTTACCTCCATTTGTAACAAGAGCAGCGTGTAGAAATGTAAATAAGATTTCCTGAAAAAAATGTTCAAAGTTTCCTCTGTGTTCAAAGTAACCCTAGTTTATGGTACCATTATGAGTACCGCATATGACATATTGTTAGTCAATAGTATATTATACATCAAGTACGAAAAGCGAAACTTCAGCAGACAAATCCAATATTTAAAGATGAGACACAGCCTCATTCAGAATATAGGATGAATCCACTAAAGTTCTTTACATATGTGGTACATACAATACTTTTTTTAGTAAAAGCTCTCTAAATTATATTACACGAGAAATTTAAAGTTGAATAAATTCATTTAAAAATAAAAGAAAATGTCATATTGAGTCAATTCTTTTGTTTAAAAGTCTGCTAAATTGTTACTACGACGATTTTAGTGGCCTTAAAAGGTTTGCTCCAGCACAGTTCAGAATCGGTAAAACTGGAACTGATTCCAAACCGATACTGAACTCCCAGTTCCTTGTTCCAACGTACTTTAGAACTCATTTGGAACCAGTGAAATTGGTTCTCGATTAAGAGCAGGAACTGGGAATTCTGAACTGCTGACGCATGCGCAAATGATTTAATCTGAAGTTGTGGTTAAAAAGCTTCAAAACTAGGCAGGGTGAAATAAAAAAAAAAAAAACAGTCTGTCATGAGTGATTTGGGAAGTGATAGTCATATATTTTATGACCAATTAAGTTCGGAAGATGAATACAATTTTAATATGAGAAGAAACTCCGAAGGCTGTGAAAGAACAGTTCAAGAAACGTTCCAACAATGTAAAATCCTGAACTAGTTCTGATATCGTACACAACTGGCACATGCATCGAAAGAAGTTCGGTATTAGTTTGGAACGCGTTCTGAATTGCTTGCTGGAACAAATATGACATTTTTCGGACTGATAACAGTCTGAAAAGCAACTGTTTTTAGAGAACATGTTCTAAAATACATTAATTAGCAGAATTGTCTGCTGACATGGAATTGTGAATAAAGTAGTACTCCTACATTAGCATCTACACAGTTCACTTTTCTTTCAACTTTATCATTCAAGCAATACATGCAAGAGTGAAAGAAATGCATGCAATTGTGCATGCTTTTTTTTTCTACTAAAAATGAGAGTGTGTGTGGCAATTCAAAGCTACCCATCACCGGTGGGTATCTTGTGTGTTATTTCGTTCAACAGCAGCATGTAGCGAGCAGCTGATTGGTTTAGGTGGCCGTGAATAAAATGAAAATTCTTTTGTTTGATGGTAGTGGACCTTTCATGCAGAAAACGGAGCAAGTACAATTAGCTTTATTAAAGATTACCGCAAATACAAATGCCTATGGAGTGTTCGATTACAATTTTGAGAATCAAGTAGACCTAAGTACTGGACTGATATTTAATATTCATTAATTAATATACATAATAGGAAAGTTGACGTTCAACACGGTGCGCCATGTAGACACAATCTGCATGTATCTTAATTGAATGTTCATTTTCAACTTCATTCAACGCATGGAAAATTAAACTATGTAGATGCACCTTTACTTTTCTAACATAATAATAACTGCAATAAAATAATCTAGATTTTATCCATTACTAAGCATATTTTTTTACAAATCAGCACTATTAAATTCAGTTGAGTTTTATCCTGCAGCAGTGAAGTGAATCTTTCGAATATTCAAGCCTCACAATTTTAAAAGTCAAGACAAAATCGATGTTAGCCTTGTGAAGAATAATGATAATCGCAATATTTACTACCATACAGGTATCCTTTTCACTACCAGAGTTACTTTGACCTTGACTTTATCAAACTTTGGTAAAGATTATCCACGTGACCTGCCATGGTATAGACAGAAAAAGAGGAATAAATTCTACATTACTTTTATAACATTATACAATTTTAAGATACTGTGATAATTTGAGTCAACATAACCTCAAACCACTAAAACAAAATTAGTAGTTTCAAAATGTTGATGTAACCAAAAAAAAAAAATGTTTATATTATGTAAAACACTCAAATGTTATTCATTGTTAAAACATGAAATCATAAATGGTAATGATATCCCCTCAAAGAGAATATAAATTTAATTTATAGCATTATAATACTGTAATGTACAAAAACAAAGTAAAAACGCAATAACATTAATAACAATTGCTTACATACTTTAACAAGTTTATATAATCTGAGGTTAATTTAAAATCGTAAAGAAAAGGTCATTTTCATATTTGCAAATAGAAATTACGTCATGTATTCTCAGAACCAGAATATGTCGAAGAATACAAAAGGTAAAGGTATCTCGTAACATGCCATGAATGCACTTGGGGGACATGGAGGTAGAGCCCCATGCTTTCCATGACCTCAGCACTAGAATGAGGTGGTGTGGTCGGCACCACGCTCTGACCGCCTTTTACCCCCGGGAAAGGCCCGGTACTCCATTTTATAAGAGGCTGAGTGAACCTCGGGGCCGTTCTGAAAGTTTGGCAACGAGAAAAAATCCTGTCACCACCTGGGATCGAACCCCGGACCTTTAGCCAGTTGCTCTACAAACTGAGCTACCCAGCCGTCCATCGAAGAATACATCTTCAACAAATGATATACTGAGCAGAGCACACGAGTTGAGAGACATGCGCAGATATTGTTGGAGTTTGGCTACTGATAATCATTCAGCCCATATTAGCATCAACAAAAACGTTCGGTAGTTTGAACACGAAGTGTGTTGTATCATGTTTATTTTGGCAGTTAAAACTATTATGTAAGATGACACATCAGTTGGTGGTTCAACTAAGAAGATTATTATTGTAAATTTTCTATTGTTTTATGCTGCATATTGAGAATGATGAGTGGCTGTGAACATAGTAAGACTATATTATTTCAATGTACCGAAGTACATATGATATTTCCATGCAGATATTCTGCGTCATCATACGATGATGAGTAATGGAACGGAGAAAAATTCTCTCCGGCGCCGGGATTTGAACCCGGGTTTTCAGCTCTACGTGCTGATGCTTTATCCACTAAGCCACACCGGATACAACCCCGACGCCGGAGAGAATTTTTCTCCATTCCATTACTCTTTCATCGTATGATGACGCAGAATATCTGCATGGAAATATCATATGTACTTTGGTACATTGAAATAATATATGATATGCGTAAATCACAAAGTGATTTAAGACGGCGCTTATTCCGTCGGATCCCGGCCAACTAGTCACTCATAACGAGTGCACCTCAGCACATGTGTGGACTTCAGTCCTATGTTCATAGACATCTATGACATAGTGCAGAGGGCGGCCGCTAGAGGGAACCCAAGAGTTGGAACTCAATCAGAGACAATTCTGTCCGGCGTTGGGGTTGTATCCGATGTGGCTTAGTGGATAAAGCATCAGCACGTAGAGCTGAAAACCCGGGTTCAAATCCCGGCGCCGGAGAGAATTTTTCTCCGTTCCATTACTCTTTCATCGTATGATGACGCAGAATATCTGCACGGAAATATCATATGTACTTCGGTACATTGAAATAATATATGATATGCGTAAATCACGAAGTGATTTAAGACGGCGCTTATTCCGTCAGATCCCGGCCAACTAGTCACTCATAACGAGTGCACCTCAGCACATGTGTGGACTTCGGTCCTATGTTCATAGACATCTATGACGTAGTGCAGAGGGCGGCCGCTAGAGGGAACCCAAGAGTTGGAACTCAATCAGAGACAATTCTGTCCGGCGTCGGGGTTGTATCCGGTGTGGCTTAGTGGATAAAGCATCAGCACGTAGAGCTGAAAACCCGGGTTCAAATCCCGGCGCCGGAGAAAATTTTTCTCCGTTCCATTACTCTTTCATCGTATGATGACGCAGAATATCTGCATGGAAATATCATATGTACTTCGGTACATTGAAATAATATATGATATGCGTAAATCACGAAGTGATTTAAGACGGCGCTTATTCCGTCGGATCCCGGCCAACTAGTCACTCATAACGAGTGCACCTCAGCACATGTGTGGACTTCGGTCCTATGTTCATAGACATCTATGATGTAGTGCAGAGGGCGGCCGCTAGAGGGAACCCAAGAGTTGGAACTCAATCAGAGACAATTCTGTCCGGCGTTGGGGTTGTATCCGGTGTGGCTTAGTGGATAAAGCATCAGCACGTAGAGCTGAAAACCCGGGTTCAAATCCCGGCGCCAGAGAGAATTTTTCTCCATTCCATTACTCTTTCATCGTATAGTAAGACTATTCACAGTGAAGTTCAAGGGATTACAGCCTCCATAACGAAAGTGTGAGGTGAGGAAGCAGTTAGCAAACAGCTGTTACCTGCACTGCTTCTTAGTTTCAACTTATAAGTATTTCACTTGTTCTCAATTTCGTTACATATTTTGATGACACTCAGATTAATATAGGTATTATTATTTATCATTTGGTTCATTTCTATATACGGAGTGAACTGTAAGTCATGTCATTAATTTCAGGGGTTAATCTTTGAGATATCTCAAACAGAAAAGTTTAATATAATTTTGCTTATTCTTGCTTATATTTCGAGAGAAAAAATTTTTTTAATTAAATGTTTGGTAGTGTATTTTAGGAAAACTAGTGACTAAATTCCCAATATCCTCATTCAATTCAAGACAGCAGTGAAATCTGATAATAAATTATAGAACGAATTTTAGTTTTGTCCTTTAAATTTGCAGAAATCTGAACTGAATAAATATAAATTTTCGTTCCTCAGAGCAATTTTAAATTATGTGGAACTGTAACATTGACATAAATGGTTATAATAATAATAATCCGTGGTGCTACAGCCCATGAAGGGCCTAGACCAACCAGCCGGCTGCTGGCCTCACGCCCACATGCCGAAGCAGAGGTGGACAATCATCCAACCAGAATGGAGGTATTGTGTGGTTAGCAAGATGATCCTCCCAGCCTTTATAGGTGGCTTTCAAACCAGATTTCGCTACCTATCGTAGCTCCCCAAGTGCATCACAATTCTGGGTGGGCACAAGTCCCATACACTGGCAGAAATTTCATGATAAAATTTCTTCCCCTGTGAGGATTCAAACCAGCGCGCATTCCATAACGCAAGTCCTAGGTAGGATGCCTTAGATCACGACGCCACGACATAAATGGTTATTGCCTGGAATAAACACACACATACATACGTACAGTTAGCACGTACTTTTGTTAGAGCAATGAAGGAGAGAATAAGAAAAGTAAGCATAAACAACTGCATACAAAGTCAGCTCTAGACATTTACTTTCTTTCATATAAATTTACCAGTTAACTATTTTAAAAAATGAAGTGGGAGGTAACTCAAAACACGTCTGATGAAGGTATTGTTTGCCGGAACAGAACGCTGTGCATTTGGCCACTGCTTACGACGTTGCATGATAGCACAATTCACATATTTCAAATTGAACATTTCTTTGGAGATATCCAAAACACAGCAAAATGGTAAGTGACTTTTTTGTTGTTCTTTACTAAAAGAAATCTGTCAAAACTAATGACACGACTTACAGTCCACCCAGTATATTTGAGAGCCCAAGTATCTTCAGAAGGAAAGTTTAAATTTCCGGTCCCATTTGACAAAGAGTTTATCAACGATTTTTTTTTCAGGTCAGGCATTAGCTATACCTTCCTCATTTGTGCTCCCCCTATTCCATACTTGGGTCACAGATCATCTCGTCAGCTCTGATCAGTACATGTTATCAGATTTTTAACCAACCCCATGTTGTATAAATACTGTATATAACACTAAGCAAGGCTTTCTTTAGAAGTCATGGACAAAGAGCAGCAATCAGGAACTTATCCAGCCTTTGTACAAGGTCTTTCTAGTAATACTCACAGTAAATCAGCCTCTATTCTCCTTGTTCTCTATTTCAGGCTCTACTTTCTGTAATTCAAGCAAAATAATTAACTAATTACATCATTAAACATAAAAAAATGAATGTCACGAAGATGACACATACTTTCTTATTATACATTTTACAATGACCATGTCTTTAGAGACAATTAATATTAGGTACCCTCCACAATACTGGCTTCATTTATACACCGACGGATCCTTGATCTCCAGAGAACAAGGTGCCGGTGCATGTGTTACGTGCTGTCTCTTCTCACTTTATAGATCTCTTGGATATGGAACAACAAGTTTTGATGGTGAAATCATTGCAATAAGTGAATGTCTCAGGAATCTTCTATGCCACATCAATAAATTTAGGAATGCAGTTATACTGTCAGGCTCCAAAGCAGCTATTCTATCAATCGTCTCTAAACACACACCTTCATCTCAAACAGCAGAAATAACTAAAATGCTCTCTCAATTAATATCACTCAATAAAAGAATAATTGTATTCCAATGGATACCATCCCATTGTGGAATCCTGGGAAACGAGAATGGGGATGCTTTAGCAAAGAAGGGCAGCACTGCTACTTACAGACCTGTTACTAAATCTATGTATTACTCTGTGAAAAGATTTATTAAATCTACATACTTAGCCTTCAACAAACAAAATTTGATAACACAATCCCAAGGGAAAAAATGGAACTCTCTGTATCATAATCCACAGTTAATTCCCGATTTACCACGAAAATCGTCTGTAGCTGCATTTAGATTGGCAACAGGCCATGATTGTTTGGCTAAACACCTGCATAGAATTGGAATATATCAGTCCCCTAAATGCCCATTGTGCAACTCAAACCAAGAAATGGATTGGGAACACCTCAAAATCTGTTCTTCAGTGGCTGGCCATGATAATATCTTTGAAAAATATTGGAGTGCAAGAGGTCAAATGACTTTATTGTCAAACGCCTGGCATTGGAAAACAACAACAACAATAACCATGCTCTGACCTCAACGGGTAAATTTAAAAAAAATCAAGTGTGCAGTTCCTAGCTCAATGGATAATTCAGGAACTGGGTACAATAATGTTAATGTAAAAAAATTTCTTTAGAGGAAAATCAGATAAAAAATTTAAAAGTGTTAGAAACAGGATCTTTACATGTGGTAATAACTAATCTTATGTTAAGGGGTTATAGATTAACAAAATTCACGATTTTGTAATGTTCTGATATTGTAATACCAATATAAACAAAAGTATTATATATTATTTTAAAATTCTCACAAACACACGGCATGTGCATGTCTATCCAATGCTTATCCCCTTCACTTGCATGATTCGGTTTCCGCATATTGCGGATAGATGGCAGGACTGTGACCAATTTTCAAGTTGCACATCACTTCAGCGGGCCACGTTTTGCATGATGTTTATCTGCAGAGAGTTATGTCGTGTACTAGGGTGAGTGTATGTTTAAGTGTTCGTGTAAGTTTAGTGTAGGGAATGGGTGAGGATGATGATGATGAGGAAGGGAGAAGGGGAAACCCAGTACTGGCATGTAGCCTACTCCTGTCGAATAGCACCAAGAGGGCCTCCAGGCTTAATGTCCCCATCCGACAGACGAATCACTATCAACAGTGACATATGCCTTCTCTTCATATGCAATGTGGAGAGATTTGAGATTTAACTCAGGTATATTGGTGCACAATTAGTGATTAAAAGTTGTGCACTGCTACCTCTACAAGACTATGTCATGCAGAGGGAAAGGTGATTTACAACTGGTATGGAATTATTTGAAGTACTGCGGAAAAAAAAGTGACATTTTAAATTAATTGTGTTCGGTCAAATGACTTTATTGTCAAACGCCTGGCATTAGAAAACAACAAATTAATTGTGTGATTATGTACAGAGAAAAAATTAGATTACAGGACTGCAGTGTTGCTACTTTTAAATTATAAAAAAGACAAAAAACTAAATCTGATTTTCGGAAGTTATGAAAACAGTTGAGTAGGAACTAGCATACGGTTTTATTAAAACACCAGGTTTGGTTAAATTGTGAAGTGCAATTCCCTATTAGAATCACAAAATTATATGAACCACTTTATGCCACTGAGTCTACTACATATTCTTCAAAAGTAGGAAGACTGCGTAAATCTTTTCATAAAAGTAGTGTTAATAATAAAGCGTAGACTGATAAAAATCCCTTCTCAGAGAAACTTTGGAAAAATTGTGTTTCGCAAGTCAGTTGGCTTTGAGAAAAAAATTTATGCTACCTTTAACTCCTGTACGAAGTTACATAAAAATTTGTTATGAAGTTATTAATTTTCTCTAAATACATCCCTCATAAAGGGGTAGTATCTCTTATACAAAAGTAATCAAGAGTCTGTACACGAAAACTGCATAAACTTCTAAACAAAGTTTCATAAAAATCTGTTAGATAGGAGAGGATTTATTAATTTTGTTTAAATGCACTCCCTATAAAGGGATAGTTCCTGTTATATACAGTCGTAATCAGAGTTTGTACATAAAAATATATGCTATATATAACTTCTGTACAAAGTTTTATAAAAGTCTGTTAGATAGAAGATTTTTTATTTTAGTACGTTATTTTATGATGCTTTATCAACAGCTTTGGTTATTTAGCGTCTGAATGAGATGAAGGTGATAATGCCGGTAAAATGAGTCCGGGGTCCAACACCGAAAGTTACCCAGCATTTGCTCATATTGGGTTGAGAGAAAACCCCGGAAAAAACCTTAACCAGGTAACTTGCCCCAACCAGGAATTGAACCTGGGCCACCTGGTTTCGCGGCTAGATGTGCTAACCGTTACTCCACAGGTGTGGACTAGATAGAAGAAGTTATTTTGTCCAAATGCACTCTCTGTAAAGGGATAGATCCCCTAATACATTCGTAATCAGAATTAGAACACAATAAATAAATGCTACCTGTAACTACTGTACAAAGTTTCATAAAAAATTTCTTAGATAGGAGAGAAGTAATTAATTTTGTCCAGCTAGATTTGCGTTTTGACCAACTGCACTGCATTCAAATCAGGTTACCAGCATGGAAAGCCTACATTCTAGCTGTTCACTTAATGGTATGTCCTTACCTAGGACAGTATGGCAAAGTTTACCTTATGTGTTTTATATGACAAATAACAGTTCCATGCAAGAGCCACGACTTGTACAACCAATACTTGAAAGTTGACAGGCACCAGAGCAAAGTTCAGGAACTGCACTGCTGGCCAAAGCTGTGTGAAGAAAATATCATGTTACAATAACGCAAATATCATTACATTTTGATTTTAATAAACATCGTTCATTATACAAACTGGGTCAAAAGTCACTTTCCCCAATAATCATTCTTAGGTTTCATACTTGTATACATATTTAATGTCATAACTTGAACAAATGAATAGCTGGTGTAATAAGTGGTGGGTTGGCAACCATGTTCGTGCATCAACTGTTTTTTCATCGTCATGTCTTGAAAATAGTCCTCGTTTTGCCGATATGCAGTTGATGTGACAACAGGATGGAGTACCATCTCATTTTGGTGTAGGAGTGAGGGACTTCTTGAACCAGTAATTCCATGAATGGATTGTCCGTTGCGGCAAAACAAAATGGCCACTCAATTCATGCGACCTCATAAAACGTGATTTTTTGCTGAAGGGTTCCTGAAAAATGATGTTTTTGCTCAGAAACCGCAGAATCCGCATCAGTTGCAACAGATGATCGAACAATCATTCGTGAAAATCGATGAAAATCGTGAGTTATGTTCTGTCATCTGTAAATCAGTGTCTAAACGTTGTGAATTGTGTATCGAGAAACAGGGCATCCATTAGTAAAATGTAAATTGAATGTAATTAAATGTAAGGAAGTGTTTGGGGAAAGTGATTTTTAACCCACCCTGTATATTATAATTAACAATGTTATAGTCCCGTCGCTCTAATTTCCGGCAGCCAATCGCGTTGCAGGTCAGCTACATTTAAACGTGTGTGTCTTGTGATTCGCTGATTCATTTCTTAAGGCTCGATAAATACTTAATATAATCGCTCGCCATTTTAGCTCTTTTGTTGGCGTTCGCAGAAAGCACACAAAGACGTTATTTGCCGCTCAATTATTTGCTGAATTACATTGCGTTTGATTTATTATCATAGGAGCTACGACATGATAATGTTTAACGGAGTGGCAAATAGATTCCTCGTATGGTAGCTCGGCAACGTAAGAACAAAAATGGCGAACGATACTACCTACCTAGACTTTATAGAGCCTTCACTTTCTAAGACGTAAGCAAAGAGGCGGAGTCACGCCGGGAATAACAGCGTTGGGACTATAACAATGAAATTTGTTGCAATATTTATTAACCTTGTTTACTCAACTTTCTTTTTAACTCTGAGACTGCTGAAAACTAGTTAAAGAAAAGATTTTACGAAGTTGGACAGAATTAAGTTTGGAAAAGGTTTCAAATCTTATGCCTGTGTACCTAATACTCGTATTATTCAAATCAGCTTTTTAACTGCATAAGTCTACTAATCACATATAGTAAAATCTCATTTTAATATTCCCGTTTTTAAGGAATGTTTTCAAAAGTCCCAGCAGAACTATCATAAAAACAAAGTAATTGATTCTTACCTTTAAGAGGACACATGTTATTTTTAAAACTTCTACAATTTTTATCCAAAATGTATGAACATGCTGACAATACTATCTTCTGTCATTTTTCATTTCATTTATTATATTCCATAGATCTTACATTAGCAATGAAGCTTTAAGATGTGGAACAAGTCAAAATTTTACAAGATTACAATAATCCGTGGCGCTACCGCCAGTGAAGGGCCTAGACCGACCAGCCGGCTGCTGGCCTCACGCCCACATGCCAAAGCAGAGGTGGACGACCATCCAACCAGAATGGAGGTATCATGTGGTTAGCACGATGATCCACCCAGCCTTTATAGCTGGTATTCGCAACCGGATTTCGCTACCTATCGTAGCTCCCCAAGTGCATCACAATGCTTGGTGGGCACTGGTCCCATACACTGGCCGAAATTTCATGAGAAAATTTCTTCCCCCATGAGGACTCGAACCAGCGCACATTCTGTAACCCGAGCCCTAGGCAGGATGCCTTAGACCACGACGCCACGGCGCGGGACTTTACAAGATTACAATTTATTAAAATTATAATTTTTACAAATTTTTTTACAATTTTTACAATATTGCAATTTTCTACAATTTTTTACAATTTTCTACAATATTTTAGCGAGATGTAGTGAGATGAGGCGAGGCCCGAGGATTCGACAAAATTTGGAGCCATTAATTGACGTCACTAAAAAAGCTCCTTGCAACAAAGTTTCCAAAATTTTTAGTTCATATGGCTCAAAAGCTTGGCAATAGTCATGGGAATATAAATTAATTAGCTTTTTGAGCTCAGTCTAAATAGAAAGTCACAATAAATTTTTAAGTCGATTTTCTTAATTTTTCACTATTATTTCACCACAGTGTCCTCTTACAGGACATCGCCCTGAGGGAAATCCCATTTTTAAAGAAAACCATTGAATAGATCTGCAACACAACCTGTTTTAACAAAATTCTGATCTATTTCAAATGTTTGTGATTGATTTTTGTACTAGATATGGTGTGGCACTAGCAGCACATTGATATCTCAACTGAAAATAAGCTTGTAGAAAAGTTACCAGATAGCGAATTTTTAGGCACTAAAAGCTAATTCAGTTAGATATAAACGAGTAAGCAATAACCCCATTGTAGCATAAATAATGCTGTTAGCAAGTCAAGTACAATACAAGGAACAGCAATATGTACCAATATTTTTCCCATTCATTTCTCTCCAAACGTTAAACCTCGGACATAGATATGTAGGATTGAATCGATGTAGTTCAACCCAAACTACATTATCCTGAAGTTTTTTAAATCCCTCCTGGTACATCCTGCAAGTTCCATGCAATGCTCTACCTTGTAATTGTTTATAAGGACATCTAAATAATCCTGTCGTAGTTTCAGTTTTGTTTCTTCGAGGCTGTGTCCATCCAACAAGTGCACGCTTGACATTACAGTGCAAAGTAATGTTGGTGCAGCAATTAACTGATCCAAACCAACTTTCTTCAAAGTCTTGATGTATAAGGATTTCCCTCCTACCAGAGCCAGCTTTGTGTACCACACCTGCAGAACAGGACCCTAAGACAAGAAATAAACAAGACATATTAGCAATTCTTATGGTTTATTTAATGACCCTCACAACTGCAGAAGTTATATCAGTGTTGCCGGAATTTTGATCCGCAGGAGTTCTTTTACATGCCAGTAAATCTGACATGAGCCTGTCGCATTTAAACACACTTAAATGCCATCAACCTCGGCCAGGATCGGACCCACAACCTCGAGCATAAAAGGTTTTTTTATTTTTGTTTGTATGTCTGTCTGTCTGGATGTTTGTTACCTTTTCACGCAATAATGGCTGAACGGATTTCGATGAAAATTGGAATATAAATTAAGGTCGTTGTAACTTAGATTTTAGGCTACATAGCATTCAAAATACTTTATTCAAAAGGGGGGTTATAAGGAGGCCTGAATTAAATAAACCGAAATATCTAGCTTATTATTGATTTTTGTGAAAAATGTTACATAACAGAAGTTCCTTTAAAAATTATTTCCGATAAGTTTTATTCCAGGCAAAATTTTGATAAGACTGATATTTAAGGATATACAAGAGTTTTAAAATAACAATACAATATATTTCCACCGCCGCCTCAGATTATAGTGTCATTGTTCCGTAACTTCTATGTGCAAAATATTAAATTTTTTAGTAGGAAGAAAAACAAATTTATTCATTCTATGGCAGTTGTGCATAGGAGATCGTTAAATCTTACATTTTCGAAAGAAAGAAATATAATTAAGTTATATATAGTAGATTGTATTATTTGCTGCATCACTATTTAAGTTATTTAATACAGCAAAAATTTGAAAATCGATATATGACATAGGAGTTATTGCAGGAACAACAACGATGGCTACATTGAAATCAAAACAAATGACTCCATCTATTTAAGGCGGCCTTGAAGTCTATCAGTATTAATATACAGAGAATATTTTGTGTGTTTGTATGAAGTAATCTCAGAAGCTAATTAACCTTCACTATTTGAAATTTGTAGTTTCTCTAGATGGATGTAATGCTACAAATGAGGACAGAGGTAAGATGAAAAGAAATCTGTACGCACAGAAAACTTGATATTCTGTCGAAATAATGTATAACTTGATTATTGCAACTTTATTTGGTCCACATAAGATACTCTAATTTTATACAATAATTTTACCATAGAGATCACTGGAGCTGAGGTATTTTAAAAGGTGTCATGAAATGGCGTTCCTGCACTCATAATTTACCCATATTCGTTTCCTGTGTTTCTTAAAATAATATTTATGTAGGGTACCTCATTTTTTATTTGCATAAACAATGATATACAACCGAGCGAGTTGGCTCAGGCGGTAGCATTTGAGACACGCATTCGGGGGTTCCGGGTTCAAACCCCGTGGTCGACCAATCTGACTGAGGTTTTTCATGATTTCCCTTAGTCATAAAGGCAAATGCCGGAATGGAAAGATACATGCCATTATTCATCACCGCCTCAATTACCAATACCAAAAACATTAATCAAAGTCTATAATCAATTACATGAACACAAGCCATCTACAACACATACCGGTAATAGAAACAGGAACTCAACAAGAGTAAAAACGGCCTACTGATATACCCACACATTCTAAACACGCAACATGACCACATATGTTAAGGCGTGAATAAAATAAACTTAACAAAAAAAAAAAAAGATGCACAGTAGGCCTAAGGTTAACATAAAAATGATCTTCGTACACAATCAACTATATTAATTTGGATTGATTTATTAAAGGATGCATTCAAGACTAATTTATAAAAATGTTAAATGAATTATATTTGCACCAAATGAGTGGTCGTCTCTGGACCAAAATGATAGCATTTTAATTATTTAAATACAATTTAAATTAAGTAGCATATTAAATGATTTATTCTTCTATCAAACACGAATGTTGCCTGGGCCCAATGTTCTATTTTAATTATGTAATTACTTTATATTTATTTCTAATAAGTGCAGCAGAGCGCACGGGTACAGCTAGTTAGCTATAAACTTATCACTCAAGAATACGACTTATAGCAAAAATAGTTTAAAAAGCTATTTAGAAGGAATGAAAATACTACTCTGTTCAAAAAGTTTCCGGAATATATCTTTTTTTTCCAAAAATGAATAATATTATGTGGTATATTTCTGTTTCTGGTGTTGGGAACATTCATGACGTCACTTCCGTAGAAGTTTCATGATCATAGTGATTGTTGTTGTGTGGCAACTGACTGTTGTTGTTTGTGTGATATTCGTTCGTAGCATCTCAGAATGTGGGATACAGAACACAAATCTCCTTCAGAGACATTAAGAATGCTTAAAGAAGCTAATGGTGAAGCAGCAATGAAAAAAACGCAGATCTATGCCTGGCATAAACGTTTTTCTGAAGGTCGAATGGAGTGCTGGTCGTCTTTGATACTCATATGGCCTTCATTCTGAAATGTGATGAATGAATCTCCCACAAACAACAGCCAGTTGCCACACAACAACAATGGCTATGATCATGAAACTTTTGTGGGTGGCTAACAAGAAAGACAGGCTATGGCGTGACGTCACATTCTTTGTCATAATATGGTCAACACTGAATATGTTTATATATAAATGCACATTTAACATGAGTTTAATATAGCAATTCCTTTGTTTTTTAGAACTCTGAACATGTATTTATATTAAGCGATTGTCAAGATGACCATGACTAGACGTCTTTCTCGTTAGCCATGCTTCTACACGTGGCTAATGAGAAAGACAGGCTATGGCGCTGTGGCACGATGTCACATTTTTAGTCATAACATGGTCAACACTGAATATGTTTATATATAAATGCACATTTAACATGAGTTTAATATAGCAATTCCTTTGTTTTTTAGAACTTTTAACATGTATTTATATTAGGCGATTATCATAATGGCCATGACTAAACCAGGAGACTTCGATTCGCGACGTAGCCTGTCTTTCTCGTAACCCACGGCTTCTAAAAAAATTTAGAAATCTTCTCACTATTTGTGAGCTGCCACATGGGACAAAGAGTACTTAACCATACAAATGTTTACAAGTTCAGTGAACCATTAATTTTGTTTTGACAATGAAACTCCTACATGTATATAGCTGCAAATACATTTTGTGATTGGTGGAAATATATCTAGTTTTAGAGAGGCAAGTGTTACAAAAGAGTAAAGAATGCTAATGAACTTGGTTTCATTTCGAATATAATAATAATAATAATAATAATAATAATAATAATAATAATAATTATTATTATTATTATTATTATTATTATTATTTATTTATTTAATCTGGCAGAGCTAAGGCCAGTAGGCCTTCTCTTCCGTCCAGCCAGACTCTAATTCTAATTGAATACAATTGCTTACATAGTTATTACATTAATATCTAGATCATAAAACAACATGAAAGTAAATAATGAAAACTGGATAACTAATATTATTGTCACAATAATAAACATAGGCGATGCTTCAGGAGAGCAATTGATCCTTTCAATGCAGCTAAAGTTACAATCGGAATAATAGATGTAGGTATTCCAAGCCTCTTAAACACATCTTTCATGAAGAGAGTAGCGGTACCTCTTGCTCTAACCAGAAGTCCGATTACTTCAAATTCTTTTAGCTGGTACTTTTGGAGGTAATATGGAATGGTAGGATTGCAGATATTCTTTTTTTCCTTATCCACTTCTGCTGGCTGTTCCTCATTCGTTTCGAAATGCACAGTGGGATCAATTATGAATCCAGATCTTGTAGATTCCCTGAAAGATATTATATCTATGCGCCGTGTACTGCAAGTGACAGGTAGACCATGTACTTCTTCAAAGGTGTTGTAATCGGCATCTTTAAGGGCAGTGGCTATAATTGATCGTACTTGGTGGTGTCTAGCATTTCGCAGACCTTCGCCGTGAGGACAGGATCCCAGGACGTGTGCAAGAGTTTCAACCTCGTTGTGGCAATGCCTACAACGGTTGTCTGAGATCTTCCCGGCACAGCACGTACTGCAGCAACATTTCCAATCATTTTAATGCCATCGCGCCATTCGCTGTTGGAGAGTCCTTCGTGTTTACAAATCCATTTGTTGGCACTAGGATATTGTTTAAATAAAACTACGCCTTTCCCTTTCTGTGGATGATGACACCAAATACCAAATTCTCTGTTCCTCAGAAGGCTACGAATCTTTGTAGCATTTAAGAAATGTTCATTCTTATGAAATAAGGCATCTTCTGGAACAATGTTCAGAGATTGGGCACATCTAATGCTCTCCTCATGAACCTGACGTGTTTGTATGATGTATGGGTTTTGAGATTTGTGTAAACATCGAAGGGCATTAATTTGTTGTAATAGTGCTTCCCATTTTGTTCGAAAAATTCCTAGTCCTTTATACTTCCTGGGACTATAGACCATTGCATTAGGAATGTCTGTAGGCAGATTCAGTACCTCTTTCAGTGCACTTTTTATTAATTCATTGGCGTCATCCAAGAACTTTTTTGGTATAAGGTCAGAAGGGATGGTTTGAAATTGATATATTAAGGAAGGACAGATGGAGGTATTTAGAACACAATATTTCTGGTCTGCATGAAGAAAAGGTGACGAGGTAATGATGTCAACACCAGAAACAGAAATATATCACGTAACATTATTCATTTTGACGAAAAAAAAATATATTCTGGAAACTTTTTGAACCGAGTGTGTACAATAACGTGTATGTGTGCATGTGTGTGTGTGTGTGTGTGTGCTATATACGCTCTAAATTCTATTTTTGGCGCACAAAAAATATTAGAAAAAAAAAAAGAAGAAACTTACACATACATCAAACCACAGTTCAGAGCAATTTTATTGTTCAGCGCAAAATTCCTACATAGAGAACAATATTAGAATCTTAGCTACAAAAATGGATAAGCTGACATTCGCCTTACAGTTGGGGAAAACCTCGGAAAAAACCCAACCAGGTAATTAGCCAAAGTGGGAATAGAACCCACGCCTAAGCGCAGCCCCTAATCGGCAGGCAAATCCACCACCGCATGAAATACACCAGTGGCCTGGTAAGATGATGGTATGTGATAATATAAGATCAAGCAGAAGAAAATTTATTAGACTTCGGACTATGTTACATGCCCAAGTGCAATCTCGGATTACAAGTCATGCTTCATGCTTGCTATCCCAAGACTAGCACGAGGATCATGATAATAATTTTAATGATTATGATGATTGTGTCAGTGTGGTGATGGTGGTGGTGATGGTGGTGGTGGTGATGATGATGTTGATGATGATTATGATGAAAAGAATAAATTATTCTATTTACTCAATTTCACATAGTTAAACGTATCAGTGTTAGATTCAAGTACCGTCGACCAGGGTTACTTTACACAAGGGGGTAACTTTACACATTTCTAGAAAAAATGTTTAGATGGGAGCATATTAGAGACAATGTGTAGCAACTCCATGGAACTGATTCTATGTGACAACAGCACATGTATGTAGTAGTCTGAATTGTGTGTCCTTATTAAGGGGATCCTGTAAGTAGAAATTCTTGAAATGTGTAAAGTTACCCCCTTGTGTAAAGTAACCCCGGTCGACGGTACATAAAATTAAATTACAATTTAGTACTCACAATAAAAAAGAATCCTATTCCTGTAAACTTGAGAAGTCGCTCATAATTCAGTGTTTTAAGATTCTTCTCCTCAAGTGCAACTTGACATATTACGTCTCCTGTTCCCATCAAGAAACTACATTGCAGTGATTGTGTGAGTATAGGGTATGAATGCAGAAATGAATGATACCCATTATACAGGTGCCTCAGCCGTGACATACTCATGACAGCATTAACTGGAAAACAAAATTTACACAAGAATGACATAGATACATAAAGATCGCCAGTCCCATCAGACTAAATTAGTTATAATATCGCAAAATTAAAGTTTTATGTACGGTAACAAAGATTTTGTAAGTATATGGATTTTAACATAAATTTTACAGTTGTTGAAGTCTCTTTTAATCACTCTTCATAATAATTGTCCATGCAATGCTCTAAGGTTAACTTGCTTGGCTTTGCACAACATTCTACTTTGAATGGATCCGGTGCAAAAGTTTTTAAGAGGGACATACACTTTTGAATACTGAAAAACTATTGAAATTCAATTTTTTTCTCTCAGCAATGAATAAATCTGTAACCTTGAAATGGATTTTCAGAGTGAATAGCTCATGTTGTAACAAAAAAGGGTAATACCATATTGGTAGAAAGTCCATAGTTTTCTGAGAAAAAAGTTTTTTCCCAAATGTCTAACACTCTCTTATTCAGTAGACTAACTACTGCGAGTAGGAGTATGATTTTTGTCCCTATTTGTCTGTTTATGAATTTGGTACTTGTTACATTATAATACTCAGGATCTTGGGTAATTGTGAATTACAGGAACACCACTTCTTACCTTTTTCAAAATCGCTGAAATAAACTATAAAACGAAAGTATTAAAAGAAAATCGTATTAGAAGATTGAATTTGTGTATTTTTGGTCCAGGAGCACCCGCTTTTTGGTGCAAAGACAATTCGTTTGGCATGTTTCTTAATTGAAATTATGAAATGGCGTTCCTGTGCTTCACATTTAATGGATCTTGTAAATTGGTAATTAATTATGTATTGTACTGCTGATAGTGTGTTTTCTCTAACGTATTAGTTCAGAACATCCTATTTTTGCCTGGGGTGTATATCAGGCCTATAGAAGTTGTTAAAATAATTCGTAATTAATTACTTTAGCATTCATTCATATCCGCTATTTCTCCACTTCTTCCCGTATGACTTCGATCCAGCTATGTTTTAGACTACTCCTTACTCTCAGGAAGTTAGGTTAGGTTAAGTTAGGTTAGGTTAGGTTGGGTTAGTTACTTATATTATATACTTATATGTTAAACGAAGCCATGTCACAAACACAATGCACTTTGTGAATGATCCAACATTTATCTCACTATCGTGTAGCTATCTCAAGTTTCTCTCCACCTGAAACCCACTAATCCCAGTCCCTTCTTTTAGTTTCTCTCGTGGCACATTTGATCTGTTAATAACTAGGGTACCATTAAAGTAAATAATTACCAAAGAATTTAATCTTCGATCTCACTATGCACCACATATATCTCATTTCCGTGTGGTTTTTAATTGATCATATTAAATTGAAAAATGGAATAACTTGAAAAAATTACATGAGGCACAAATTAAGTAAATATATCATATTTCATACTTTGGATATCTATATTACACTGAATAAACATTTAAAAACATATATTTTTATTTCTCAGTCAGTCTGTCACTTATAAGTTGAGAGTATATCTGGCAGATGTACTGCCAAGATGGCATTTGACAGAGTCCGTGGATATCCAGAGTACCGCAATCATTTGTGCTGGAAATGCCAACAAATCAGCCATTGTTATTCCAGCGCGCGCTATTTGCCATATACAGTTGTACACAAAATGAATGTTACTTATGTACTCTAAATCAGAGTAAAATATTTTTAATTTTTAAGACCCATGGACACTGGACTAAATTGAGTTTTACTTTAAATGTTCCTACCCCAAGCTTGCTGAAATGGAATAACAATGGCGGCCGTCACAGTGCTGCCAATATTTGCAAACAAAAATAAGCAATCAGTTACAGGTTAGGTTTGGTTTGTTAGGTTTGCTGTGTGATGCATAGTGGGATCGAAGATTCACCCTAAAATAGAGAAGAAAGAGATAATTTTTAGAGTACTGTTATAATAAAATTTATACAACTACTCACCTACTAAGCATGCCAAGGAGGATACAATATTCCAGCAGCTTTGAAGAAATGATGAAGGCGGTGATTATGGTCGGGATATGCACTTTTAAACAAGAACTCTGCTAAATAGCCACTAAACTGATTCTTTTTCCTTCCATACTTTGGAACCTTTACCTGTACCTCCCTCCAAGCATGTGCGATGTTTTGAGTGTGTTCAACAGTGTCAGGGTCAATCAAATTGTGATTCACTTGGAAATGAATGAAACCTTCCTCTTTTAAGCAATCATATGCCTTCCAACAGTCACTCACTACTGTAGTACCTGGTAAAACATATTCTTGCATAACATTTAACAATGTATCTGAATCACGTTTCTCGACTGGAGCAATAAAAATATTCTCAGGACGTTCTCTTTCAAGTCCTCCAAAAACCCACTGTCCCTCCATAACACGACCGTATTTGTACCTTCTTTTACCAACTTTAGCTTCATAAATTTCTACGATCACACCTGGTCCACCCAACTGCTTCCTCTTTTGAAAACACCAATTTACTATCACCTCTCGACAAAATGATGACCAATCAACTATACTTCTTGTAGATAAATTAAGTTCTCGCTCCAGCAAAGCATGACGAGGAGGATCTCGTGATAACCAGAACGTAACAAATAGACATATTTTCTCTAAACTTAAGTGTGCTTTACCAAAGAAGGTTCTGTCATACACAGATACAGTAAAAGAGCATTCTTTCTTCTTTTTCTTATTTACACTAACTATTTTTCGGCATCTAAATAACCCACTGTTCCAGTTGGCGTTAACAACTGAACCACAAATATTACATGTGCACTGATTAGATAATACACCATGAACAAATAAAAATTCTCTTAACTTCTGAAGATCATTAACTAAAGAAATAAATTCGACCACGCCAAAAGTACAATTGTTACAAGAATTAAACCCCCGTTCATCTGATGTACTATTTGACATGCTGACTAAATGACGGACACATCAGTGCATAGGGATTATAAAGAATGAACACTTTGCGTCGGTACCTTTGATGTAGCCGGACTGATTTCAATGACCTTCAAGCCAGCTAAAGCGTGAGATTCTGGTTTCTCCCTAGAGTTGGCGCTGACATCACACCAGCTAGCAGTTGACACAGCGGAAATATAACACACATAATTAATACATATAGGTACATTATGTACTCAAATAAAATAAATTGGATCCATAAAATAATAAATCCGTCATTACCTGTAATGTCTAGACTCTAAGAGTTCCTTTATAATGAGAATTGAGACGTTGACCCCAACAACAATTAAAATATGTAATGATTTGATAGCGCTGAAAATGGAAAAACAAAACTCTTACGAGAAGTAAAATCATATACCTATATTATATTATATACAAATATTAAACGAATTTGATACTTAATTTTATAATGTATTAGGCCTATATTATTTTATAATGTAATTTATTATATGTGAAATATAAAAAATTATTATTACAACTAGTTCGTCACTGAGAAATAAGGAAAAGCTGTTCACTTGAATTTATTTGAAGCAAAGCGTTACTGGATTATGCAATAAGATAGGCGATGTTTGAATCCTGTGTCTCAACTCTATTCTCAATTATTATCTTAGCCTATGCTCGATTACACTAACCTCTAGCGGTTGGAAGTAGAACTAAACGCTGGCGCACAGAGGAACAAAACATAGGAAAATTCGCTCAGTGTCCATTCTTTATAATCCCTATTCGCTGGATACATCTACCAAATAAACAACATGTAAAAAATAACACAGATAATAATGTCAATTATTGTTGCGTTGGATTAGGATGGCTAATTTAATTGATACTTCAATATTATTTCGATTGTTTTTCAATTAGATAAAATGAAAATTATTGCTCTCTGCTCAATTTTAGTAGTTTGTACGTATCCCCCCAAGTCAATTCAAGGAGTTCTGAATATATTTTGTCGACAAAACGCACTGCCAGCTGAGGTAAATAATATAGCTTTACGTTCTCCTATTTGCTAGACTGTTTCTGACTGCATGAAATATCATGTTTGATAGCTATGCCATTTTCGCCCAGATTTTCCATCTGCGAATTCATTTATCATCTTGCTAAATTATAGGACTTCTGGTTTTTTCACCAAATTGCCATGAGGACACATTTCAATTTTGAAGTCGAATAAATGGGTACCTATTTTATGTGTATTTTATTTAAGCCCTAATCTAAAAAAATTATTATATTACGTTTTTAAATTTGTCACAATATGACAGAATTAACTTTAATGAAATTTTTAATAATCTGTAAACTTTCTACTGTCAGTTCATCTTGATTCTTACATGATGAAAGAAGAAACGCTTTTGTTTACGCCTACATACTTTTGACTTATTATATAACAAATTAAATATAAAATTTATAGGTAGTCTTACCAAGGAAAGTAAATTTACTTTGGTAACTGTTTGTTAAATCTCTTAACGTTTGCAGCGTTCTTCCTACTGTACAAAAATAAAACTCAACAATTCCTTCAAAAAGTGCATCTTATTAAGAGGGAGGAGTCTGCAGGGCAAGTAGCTTGTTGCAACTAGGTATGGTGGGGGTAGAGGGGAATGGTGCAATCCGTGTTTTGGAGTTTATCCTAGGTTACATTTAGTTCCCTCGAAACGCAACCTTCTGAAATAGCCTACAATAAAGAGAAGAAACTTCGAGCTTCAGCACGGAGCTGTAGCACCAAGATATATTGAACAATAAACCTAAAATACAATTGTTTATGTTACTGTCTACAATATTTTGCTTATTGTAAACTCAAGCTATTTTCAACCTAACCTAAAAATTGTATCATTTTTCCAACACATTTACCACCTAATAATAAAAGTAACAATCAACATCACATCATAAGTTTCTCAGATTATGTGATTTCACATGTTCACAAAGTATGTGCTTTAATATTTTAATATATTTGTGCTTTCTAAAGATCTCAGATTAACAATTTGGAACCTAACCTATAATTGTAAAATTCTCAACTTGATATTTGCTACTTTATTAATAAAGCTTAATATTCAATGACGTATAATAAAATGATCCCCAGTTTTGCAGATTAATTTCGGGAAGCCTTAATTTCCGAATTATGACATATTTTAACACATCCATCAATCCTATACATCACCTTATGAACACACACGCGATCGGCCTCGGATGCGATCCAGCGGGCGGTGGCCAGAACACAGAGGATTGTGGCCAGAACCACCTACAGAGTTTCCTCTATAGATGGCACTGAATACATCTATAAAACAGAGTCCGTGGTCCACGGACTCTGCTGACCACGGACTTCGCTACAAAAATAGACAGAAATTTACTCACAGAATAACATAATAAAATACCATAAAAACATACTTTCCTATCTCAAGATATACACTTCTTTTTGGTACAGGAGAGGCCCGGGTGATGGTACACCAAGAGGAGGGAATAAATATTGTGCTTACTAGCATCCTGCAATGTTCGAACGTGAGAGAAACAACCAAGACATTACAAACTTCGTCTTATTTCATATGAAAACTAATCGCAAGATCTGTACTAAAATCCTTAAGCAGTTAAACCATGAAAGGGTGGGAGTGGAGGACAACGAATATTGTTATGACAAGGTGGAACAAACACGACAGGACTTCTTCTGCAGAGCGAATATTGGCGAACTTCGCCACACTCAACAAACTTGAACCCACAGTCCTCGAACCGAACATAGCGCATGTACTGTATGACGCTACGCGCTCCTATTCTATGAACGAAGGGTGATATTTTCGCCGAACAGTCGCGCTCCTGTACGCTGCACCGTGCACTTGACCAGGATTATGATAATGATTATACTTTATATATGAATAACTTAAATGATGAAAAATGAGTCCGAGGTCCAACGCCGAAAGTTACCCAGAAATTCTGCTTCAATTGGTTGATGGAAAACTTAAAAAAAAACCCTACTAGGTAACTCGTCCCAACTAAAATTTGAAGCCGGGGCCGCTCGTTTCATGGTCAGACATGCTAACCGTTATTTCAAAGCTGTGGACTAATCATTGACTCTGGTATTGTATTAAAATTCCAGTGTTTCCGGACAAAGTTTACGTATACAGAGTGGAAGAAATACATTATTAGCTGTGCAGACTTTAACAGCTTATTCCTTGGATGTACAAAACAAAATAAATCTAATACCATATCAGTTCCAAGTGAATAATTTCTTCGGAAAAAATAATTATCCCCTAAATATTAACACTGCTTTACTCATAAGTACGATCCGTACGATTCTGATTTTTATTTTTATAATACAAAAACTGATAAGGAATGATTAATTATTCCTTTGCAGTTTTCAATAAAATTGACAGTTCTCTTGCAAATTAAATAAAAATATTAACTCGTAACGTTATTTCCTGCCATTAGGAAGTCTGGCAACTATGTTGCTGTGACTAAAGGACGGAATGCTGCTATTCATACATGCGTATGCGTGTGTGTTCGTAAGTGAGCTGGCGATATGGTGTTGTTAAACTACGCACACTTTCAGCCTTTTCTAAATCTGTGACTTCAAGGCAAAATGTGATACATATGTCATTTCTTTCTGTTTTTTAGGAGCGAGCGTTTAAAGTTTTATTGACCCTATATAGCAATCATGTTTCATAACAACGGGTTAGAGAAGAAAATAAGAGATATGCATGACATCTTTTGCCCAATAAAGATAGCATTAGGATTTAGGATGCACAACATATCGCAAAATTGCATTTTGACAAAAATTGACATATTACCTTTGGAACCACAGAATTATCCTTACATTTAATTACAAAACGCATGCTAGGTATTTTTATTTATTTTAATGTATTCTATTGCCCCCTTCAACCTGCACAGTTACATCACTTCACTTTCATATTTCTGCTTAAATCAAAGTCCCCCCCCCCCTTGGTCTTCAACATACCAATGCCTGTAGGGGAAGGTAACTTCACAGATGGTCACTTCTATAATATACACCTACACATTTGTGGACCTCCCGAAGGCCTGGGGTGAGCAGAGCGTAGGGATCTCTACTGAGACGCTGACAGAACAGAACATTAACAAGAGCGGGATTCGAACCCACGAACCTTTGGATCCCACCGCCTAGGGGGGAACGCACCTATCGCGTACCACCAGGCCCGGCTAAATCTATGTTTTATGCACAAATATTTCCAACGAGACGTGCTCATCAAATGCGAATAGCGTTAACAGTACAATTACACTGAATATTATGAGCATAAAGAGGATTTAAAATAACTGAACCATTTACTTATTGGCATTATTAAAATTCTAGTGATTCCAGACAAAATTTACATAATTATTATTCCTGTATAGGCCGAAGTCGTAAGTCTTGCGTACAAATAATGTTCCAACCAAACATGAGGTGCTCAACAAATGCGTACAACGCTCATGCGGAATAAATAGCGAAATAACGAATGGGAGGGAACTTCACAGCAAAGTGAGAAATATTCTTTCACACGTTTGGTTACACTGTTCCCACGCTAATTTTATCATGAAGATGTCTATGGTGTGTTTGAAATGCCCTGTTGAGAGTATAGAAATGTATTAGATATGCTCTATTAAATATAAGAGAACCTGTTACTAAAGTATAATTGAAACATAGAACTTAATTTAGAGAGGTCAGTTCGGCTTAATGTAATGTAATATTTGCTAACAATGGCTAAATTTCCATTCTTCACTTTCATGCATAATGAAATCACACTTTTCTTGTCAGTTTTAAGGCTTTAAAAAACATAACATGAAATAATTATGAAAGTAACAAAACCCTTGTAGCCACACAGTAATCTTCTTGACATTATTTACTCTGGGTTTTGAAAAGTTATGCTTTGAACATTGTCTTTATTAGCTACATCAGAATTTCTCCTGAGATAGGTTAGAGTCTTGAAGTTAGTAACCGGATAAAAAGAACCTCTTCACTTAACAGGTATAATTTTGTTTTTGTGAGTTTGTTTATAATATAGTTGTACTGCAAAAATATTTTATGTATTGACTGCTATCTTCATAATAGCCTCATTATGATGTGTTTAGTTACTGAATGTTAATATAGGCCTACATCAGAATTAAATACATTCCAGTACAATATTATTATAGAAGTATTTGCTTGTTAGATGCACCGTTTATTAGCTACTTAAGTTAATGAGTAGATGCTTCACTGTAATTTGAAATACGATTTTTAACTTTCAGACACAATGACTTCTATAATCAAGCTTCACGCCATCTCGGGTGCTATGGATGAATCTCCACCGTGCTACATTCTGCAGGTGGATGATTTTCGCATCCTTTTAGACTGTGGATGGGATGAGAACTTCGACCAAGAATTTATGAAAGAATTAAAGAGGTAAGGAATGTTCGCTAAAACTCAATATCTGTTGCTGGTATCAATTCTCCTACAAGTAATGCACAGTAAATAAAAATAACTCGCAGAAGCAGTAGATATTGAGATTTTCCCTCTTTTTCTTTCCATTACCGCTCATGCTTTTTTATGTAATGTGGTATGTAGGCCTACAGAAAATTAAAGATACAGTTCTGTCTTTGAAGTGTTTCATTAACATCAGTTTTGTTTGTTACATATTTTGTTACAGATATGTCCATCAGATTGATGCCGTGTTACTGTCATATCCAGATCCATTACATCTTGGAGCTTTACCTTATCTTGTTGGTAAATGTGGATTAAATTGCCCCATTTATGCAACCATTCCAGTATACAAAATGGGACAGATGTTTATGTACGATCTCTACCAGGTCAGTACATGACACTTTTTAATTTTTTCGATGTCATTGATATAAAAGTAGTGTTTAAGAATTAAATACCACATCGGTTTCATCGATAGAGAAAGCAAGGAAAAGGAAACTTATCTGTTGAATCCATTACCAAGAGCTTTTTGAATTCAGCTCTTTGTAATGAATTAAAAAAAAATTGATTCCTCTCTTCTTGCTTTTCATGGTGATGAAACCGATACTAGCTCTGACATGTTGTGACATGAAGTAAAATCTCAAAAAAAATTTCTCAAAATTTAATAGGTAGGCCTACTATTAAAATTTTAAATTTCACATAGAATCAGTATTCTTACAGCCTACTTCTTCAGACAAAAATTGGATAATTTCCCTATTATAATATTATACACAACTGGTCATAAAAGAACAGGCTAACTTATATGTGTTTATCTCTAATTTACAGATCTCTGAGTTATGAAAATATCTTTGAACTACTGAATTGACTTTATAATGTGCTTTCTTTACTGTATGATTTTGGATATAGCCCACTAAAAGTTTGAACTCGAATTTGTCCTTCCAACCACTGGCGTAGCTCAGATGGTAGCGCATTTGGGTGCTGATTCGGAGTTATGCTCAAGCGTGGGTTCGATTCCCGCTTGGGCTGATTACCTAGTTGAGGTTTTCCCGAGGTTTTCCCCAACTGTAAGGCGAATGTCACGTAATCTATGGCGAATCCTCGGCCTCATTTCGCCAAATATCATCTCGCTATCACTAATTCCATCAATGCTAAATAATAGTTGATACAGTGTCATTAAATAACCAAGTAAAAAAATTTGTCCTTCCAAAAACTTCCAAGTTTCCTGCATGAAATTTATTTTACAGCTAAGTTTTATTTCATTAATTTTAAGAACCACTTATTTCATTAACAGCAGAGTTCACGTAGGTATTATATGAAGAGATAGCGTGTGTTAAAGATGCCTTCATTTTATTTTGTTCCTTCCAGTCTCGACACAATATGGAAGAATTTGATTTGTTTACTTTGGATGATGTTGATGCGGCATTTGACAAGATCATCCAATTGAAGTACAATCAGAGTGTGCCAATGAAGGGTAAGAATTTATATCAGTGGCAAGTTGTTATTATTAACATTATTATTATTATATCATCACCATCGTTATCATCTTCAATCCTTGTTTTGATTTCAGTTTTAACAGCATTTAAATGTGAATATACTTTCCAAATATTTAAAATTATTTATCCATGAGTGGTATCTAAACTGGTCTTTATTTAATCGTTCTTAGCAACTCAACAATGGCTTTATTCACAGCAGTAAATTAAGATTTTTTTTTATATGTTGCATATTCTAGTTGTGAAGTGATGTATGAATACCATGAAATGTAAATAAATACAATACAATGCAATATGGAAGTATGTAACCTGGTTGAAATAAGAAATGGAAAGATGAATAGTGACACTAATGCATCAACATTACGTTCTAGTACTGTATGGAGAAATTGCCTTAATTCCCTATGGTTGAAATAATTGTTCATAGAATGTCAAGTATCCGTTTTGCTTTCCAGGAAAGGGTTATGGCCTGACAATCACCCCACTCCCAGCGGGTCACATGATTGGTGGGACTATTTGGAAGATAGTGAAAGTTGGCGAAGAGGACATAGTCTACGCTGTTGATTTCAACCACAAGAAAGAACGTCATTTGAACGGCTGTGAACTGGAGCGGTTACAAAGGCCGTCACTGCTCATCACTGATGCTTTCAATGCTACTTACCAGCAAGCAAGGAGAAGAACCCGAGATGAGAAACTCATGAGTGTGTATCCAGCTTAGACTAGAATAGAACTAGAGACTGGTTAGGTTAGCTTCAGCACTTCATTGTCATTAAGTTTATTGTCTCTAGTTCTGAATGTTAAGGGGGTGATGTCATGAATTTGGCATGGATAAATATATAATAGGATGCGAAACTTACCGAGTTTCCCATAACACATGCTAGAGGCGCTAATGTAGAAATTGATCTTTCTGCCACCTGTTGGGAGTAGGCGAACTTATTACATCTAGCAGCGCACCAAGTAGCGAAAATAAAAACTTATTACTCCATGCATTTAGCAGCACACCTGGTGACGAAAATGTTAAACTGTGCAGAAAGTATTCCCTCCCACCCTCATCGATATTCAAAACTAACCCAATTTAAAATAAAACATTTAATTTTTATTCCTCACAACATCTTCTACTGAAAATTCTTACCAGAGCCAACGGGAAGATAAAAGAGACGATCTATTTTACACTACCGAATTAAAATATAACCAGAGACAAAAAATAAAGTAAAAGGTTAGATAATTGGGATTGTATTCTGTGGGTGTACAGCGCAATGGAAAAGTCTGCAAAAACTACTTAGATAGTTCAATTTATTATATTACTATTACTTTACAATACAGTCAACAACACTATTTTTACAACGTCCGTACACATCACTGTTTAACATACATTGCTTATACACACACGTAGTATCACTTTATGTTCACATATTAGCAAGTTTCTGTCTGCCATCTTGTCTTCTCAAGCAACATCTCGAATGGATAAATAGAGAACTCTGGGTAATGTATGCAACACGTAGTTCTAATGTTCACCACCAACAACGTTGGGCACTTATCTTATTTAAGCCCCCTGCTGCCAGATGGTGCTGACCACAGTTTCGCATCCTATTATATATTTATCCATGAATTTGGTGTCAAAAATCGATTTGTTTGGAAATATGTTTTACATAATCTACGTAGTGTAATTTACATTGTGTATAAATTTTGTTAAAATGTTTAAATGTTCAACTCTGCACTTGCCACCACTCCCCTTTTGTTGACGTTTCAGTGCATTTCTTTCGAATATACATTTTTTACAGGATCTAAAGTCTTTTCTCAAAACCTATCAGTTCCAGTACTATGATTTTTTTAGGAGTTGCTCATTACATATTGCTGAACATTTGGAACTACAGTGATAATAATTCATTACTTTTCATTGATAGGATATAGGAAGAAAAAATTATTATTTTTGCAACACTAAGTTCAAAATTTTACAAATAAAAAAAGTGATATGCATATGGTATTTATTATAGTTGAGTAATCTCATAGCAGTGTTTCCAATTTTTGTATTTCCGTTTCGCACTATGTTCTGGTCACGAGGCATAATCATGTATTTTGTCTTTTCGTGATTTACTTCCAAACCTATCTCCTTACTTGCTTCAATAAAATTCCCGTGTTTTCCATAATAGTTTGTGGATTTTCTCCTAACATATTCACGTCGTCTGCATAAACAAACCCTCTCTGTTCTTCTGGACTTTCCTAATGGCATGTTCTAGAGCAAAATTGCTCTTGCTTTAGCCCGCTGTGAATTGGAAAAGCGTCAAACAGAAAGTCTCGATGCCCGGCCCCGGAACAATTTTCCCTCCAAATTATTCAAATCAACTTTACAGGGAGTTATACCTGAAATCTTGGTTTGCATAATACACGTCACTGTTCGGTAACAGAAACCCACAACTTAAGTCACACAGAGTTAGTGTGCACTCGAAGTTGGTTGCTTGTTGGTTGTCAGCCCACTTTGAGGTCTGTGGATATAGAGGGAAAAATTGGATCGGTGTCGGGTAGAGTTCCCGGGTAGCTCAGTTGGTAGAGCGTTGGTATGTTAAACCAAAGTTCCCTGGTTCGATGCCCGGCCCCGGAACAATTTTTCCCTCGAAATTATTCAAATCAACTTTACAGGGAGTTATACCTGAAATCTTGATTTGCATAATACACGTCACTGTTCGGTAACAGAAAAACCACAATTTAAGTCACACAGAGTTAGTGTGCACTCGAAGTTGGTTGCTTGACGGTTGTCAGCCCACTTTGAGGTCTGTGGATACAGAGGGAAAAATTGGATCGGTGTCGGGTAGAGTTCCCAGGTAGCTCAGTTGGTAGAGTATTGGTACGTTAAACCAAAGGTCCCGGGTTCGATGCCCGGCCCCGGAACAATTTTTGCCTCGAAATTATTCAGAAAATCTCTTCTTCTACTCGATATAATTAATTATATAGTCCTGAAATTTAACTCAGTTTCTGAGCTTACACACGTTTATATCTGCCTGAGTTTATATCAAACAAGTGATACTGAGGTCTGTAGAATCAGATTCATCCATCACTCACTGTTTACCTCACTTAACAAAGATATGTTTTCGGAGGCAATTGATGTTGCAAGTCAATATTAAGTCTCATTCTGAATAAATTAGGCTGATGCTATAGGCGAGATATTTTTGTTGGGAGAGGTGATAGTCGAATAGAGTTAAAATGTATTTCTGGAATCTTGAACCAAAGTAATAACATGAAAATGTTATCACGAGCATACTACTCATCATTTGAAATCTGTTGTGGGTGCAGCCAATATTCTGCAGACTCTGAGGAACAATGGGAATGTCCTCGTCACGGTGGACACTGCAGGACGAGTTCTGGAACTGGCCCACATGCTGGATCAGCTTTGGCGGAACAAGGAATCTGGCCTCCTTGCGTATTCACTGGCACTACTCAACAATGTGAGCTACAATGTCGTAGAATTCGCCAAATCTCAGGTACTCAACTCCTGTGACTGATTGTTTTCATGCTATGTTTTTATCTTCCACATTTCGTGCTTCTTCTCAACTAGTTTACTCCCTCTTCATTCCACTCTACTCCATTGCTTTGGTATTTCACGTGTGTCGCATTTCAATCATCAGATCTATCCTAAACTGTTGATTGGATTTTATTCATATTTGGTGTCTAAAAGTCAGTTTATTCTGGAATGTTGCACATGACTTATTATAATTTGGTATAAAAATTAACGAGTCTTTATTTGAAATCAGAAACACACAAAGACTTTGAATTTCAAGAAACATCAGCCAATTTTCTTTATAATTTCTGAGCATAATGAGCAGACCCCGGAGAAAGTATTGCTTACCGGGAAACGCGCGATGTAGTATAGCTAATGTTTATGAACCGAGGACTCTTGCACGCATCACTGTGCAGGTAGGAGTAGTGCCGGCGTAGCTTAGTACAACGCAGTCAAAAGCAATCGACACGGGTCTTCAGAATGCCGAGACCAAAAGTACGCAAGATAGAAGCACTAAGGAAATATGTTCGTCAATAAAGTGTGTTTTCCTTCCATGGTAATGAACTGTTTTGTGAATTGTGTCACGTGAAATTGGCAGCCGACATGGCATGCAACGTTAAGAAGCATATAAATAGCAATAACCATAAACGCGCATGTAACAGACAACAGAATTTAAGCAAGGTACAGCAGGAATCTCCTTCACAACTACTTGAACGAACATTTTACGAATATATGTGTGACGCGTTTATTGCTTCAAATATTCCGTTAAACCAATTAGAAAACGCGAAACTCCGTGGCTTTTCAGAAAAGTACACTGGAAGACAAATTCCTAAAGAAGCAACACTGCGGAAGAAGTATGTGCAACATGCATATGAGAAATGTCTGCGTGAAGTGAAGTGTAAATTACAAAATGAGAAGATATGGGTTTCTTTCTATTGATGAAAGCATGGACTCCGTTGGACGTCACGTTGCAAATGTGGTTTTAAGTGCCCTTAGTGCGGAATGTTGCTGTAGACCCTATCTCTTAATGAGTGAAGTGTTAGACAGAGTTAATTATTCCACCATAATATGTGAACTTTATGATAGTGCTATGGAGTTGCTATGGCCATCATGTTAGCAATTTGAAAATGTGTTACTATATGTTACAGATGCTGCTAGCTATATGAATAAATCTGCTAAGTTTCTTGAAACATGTTATCCGAATATGATACACTTTACATGTCTTGCACATGGATATCATAGTTCATTGCAACGCATCAATACGTAAATAATATTATTACCAGTATGTCAAGTACAATGAAATAATTAGGTCTCTTAATGAGAATAAATTAGAATTGCACTTTGTAAGCTTCATAGCTAATCACTGGAAACTAGTCAAAAGGACGCACAAATAATATATTACTTCATTTCTCATGAACCAAACTGTACTACTGCCAACGTCACGCTGTCTATCGTTATTTACCCCATCCCTCTCAAAGCAGGTATGCTATGTTGCATACTAAGCTGATAGCAATACTTTTCCCTGGGCCTAATAATGAGACAGTTGAGTTAATATTGTCAAAGAAAGGTTTTTTAAGAGAACTTAATTTATATACAGAATTGAACGTTTTTTAGAAAAAGAACTATAGTCCATAAAATGCAAATTTGAGTTATTAAGCATGTGGTGAGTGTATTGTAGCAGCCATCAAATGAATTAGTTGTTAATGAAAAAAAAACACCATAGTCCTACGTTATAGAAGTGAAATTTTCAGTGGTTTTCTTAAAACAACCATAGCCCAAAGACATTTTTGTGTAAACAGCCACTGTCCAGGATGATGATAGCATTTACAGATATTCCATTCATATCATCTTGAAACATTTATGCATACAATTTTAAACTGTAGTAAATTGATAGTACTGCTTATATATACGACAAATGCCACCTTAGAGAAAAATATTTTAGCATGTGAATTGTTGCATTAGTTATGGAGTCATCTTTAGGTGCAGAAGTAACTCCATGAAAGAAATGGATATAATAAAGAAAAGGAAGATTAAAGGAGAGGCACACTTTAGCCGCAACAGAATATTTTTTCTTAAAACATCCATTGTCTACAGTTATCTGCATTTACACATGTATTTTTATGAGGCAATTTAAGTTAAGTATGTACCGGTACTTCATTTTTCCCCAAGTTTCTAAAACACCATAAGAATTGGCATGATGAATTTCATGCTTGAAGTGTAACAAAACTCATGCCAGATAGTTTTTGTTTCTTCTGAAAATTTATATTCTTGAACTATGGTTGTTTTTTCAAAAAAACGCTTCAATTACTTCTATGTACCTTGGTTACAAATTTATCGAAGTCTATACTGCTGAACAGGTAGAAGAAGGGACAGCCTCTTATCCACGTTTTATTACAGGATTGCAGTTATGTGTAGCAAAATGTTTTGTTATGCACAAGTGAACCTCATTATAAACTAATATTTTTGCTTGCATTTGTATCAGTTTTAAATTATTATTTTTTTTTTGTAAACAGGAACACAATATTAGAAAGGATTACAATATATCATATGTAAACATATAAATTTGCGTAAAATTAATTAACTTATTTATCTATTTAAACCAATAGCATACAAATTCCAGGAAATCATTCCAAAAATGATCCTCCATACATTCTTAAGTTAGATGCCATGGAACTACTCTGCAGCACATATAAGGATCACCTTCAAATTTATACAGATGGATCTCTAAATCCTAATAATGGGACATCAGGAGCAGGGTATTATATTCCAAAATATCAAGAAAGTTATTTCATACCATGTTCATCCTCCTCCAGTCTTGACACTGAATTGCTAGCTATTGATGCTGCTCTTCAATGTGTTACTCAAATTTATGAAAAATCTATTTGCATACTTACCGACTCCAAGGGGGCTATATTTAATATAATTAAATATGTACCACACCTATATGCACATAGAATTATTCCAATTCAAAAACAACTAAGTAAACTAAAGGAACTCCAAAAGGATATGACATTTCAATGGATACCTAGTGATTGTGGTATACCTGGAAACGAGAAAGTCGATAATATTGCAAAACAGGCAACATATTTGCAACCAAGACCTCTTCAAGTGATATCTCTATCCAATGCTTTTGCTTCAGTAAGGTCTCATTTTACAAACCTATGGATCAACAATTGGCTCTCTTCTGACAAAGGAAAAATTTTACAGTCTGTACAAAAGAAACGATATGACCTGGAAATGTACAAAAACTTGCCCAGACATGTTCAAACATTTTTAACAAGAGCCAGAACAGGTCACATTGTCACTCAATTGTACCTGCACCGATTTCAGATTTCTGATAATCCTAGTTGTTTGTGGTGTAATAATCATGATGAAGATCTGGAACACATTCTTCTATACTGTCCATCCATAAACCACAAAAGAAGTAAATTAAAATCATCAGTACCAGTATATATTGACTACACCCCAACTCTGGCTACTAGCAACAGGCATCTATAATGAACACTGATCAAAATACCCCTCATTTCTCATGAAAAACAACAACTGAATAGACTGCAGTGGACTATAGTGGACTTTATGTTGTCAGCAAACAGCTGGATACATTAAGAAGATTGATTGATATATTTAAACCAGATAGATTACTTTTGGGATTATTCATGTGTCTTTTAAATGACAATTTAAGGAAACAAACTCTAAACAGTTACATCATTCGTAACATAATTAAGGAAGTGAATTGTTACGAAACACTTATGTGTACACACCAAGTGACACAATTATTTTCTCTGTCTCTCTTCCCAGATCGAATGGATGAGTGACAAGTTGATGAGGACGTTTGAAGGAGCAAGAAACAACCCATTCCAGTTCAAACATTTGCAGCTATGTCACAGTATTGCAGAGCTTAGCAGGGTGCCCAGTCCGAAGGTAAGAGCAGCCTGCAATACACTTATTTGTAGGTCAGATTACCAAAACATTCGATTAATGGCTAATATGTTTGTTTATGTTGCTGTAGTTGGAAAGCCTGTGAATTGGCTAGTTTCATTGTTACACAGTGTTAATAGAAAGTACCGGTATGATAAGATTAAGAGATTTCCAGTAAACAGGCATATTTCTCATAAATTAATTATATGAAGCAAGAATTGACGACTTTCCTCAAATGTAATAATAATAATAATAATTTTATTCTTTCTTCTTCTGAAATTTATATTCTTAAATCTCTAATACTTATAAAATATCCTTGAAATTGGTAAAAAGTATGGACAATTTAGAAAAGAAAATTAGTTACAAAATTAATTTTGTATTTTCTAAAGTTTGGATTTATTTTGAAGAGTGATGGGACATTTTAAAAGATTTAAGATTTGTATCAGGTGTCTGCTGGTTAGGTTGACCAGAAAGAGCCAAAATTGGTCGAACTGTATTCCTGACATAATTGATATCAGTCACTGCAAGTCATAACCAATTTCGTATGTAGTTGAGTTGTGAGTGTGGTGCTAGTTTGACGTGCTTATTTCTCTGTGCGTGGTTCATTGTATAATATGGTGAGAATTCAATATAATTTAGAACAAGAGATATTCATTTACGACTGTTATGTGAGAAAACATTCTTATAAATCCTGGGAGTGAAAATTTCGTCCTAATTATCTCATGATCTACATTCCATTATCACAAACAAATACTTCTAAGTTAGTGAAAAAATGTGAATTTTATTTTGAGCTACTCTTAAACAAAGAGTGTACACAAACAATCCATGTAATCTGTAGGATTTTAACAAAAATATTCATCAAACAATTTTTACAGTAACAGCAAAATAAACTTATCTTAGAAAGCATGATGAAAGATATTCAGATAGTCAATACAATATGATATAATACAGACGTGGACAAATTATTAACAAAATTGACGATTTTTATGATAATTCTGTTTACAAAATTTGACTTCTCAATTTAAACTACAGTTGACAATTTTGCATATTTCCATCATTACAGTAGACAGAAATATGCAAAAATGTCAACTGTAGTTTAAATTGAAGAGTCAAGTTTTGTAAAAATATATAATAAAAATCTTCAATTTTGCTAATAATTTGTAAATTAGCAAAAATGTCAACTGCATTGAAGAGTTAAATTTTGTAAAAATGTAAAACAAAAATCTTCAGTTTTGCTAATAATTTGGAAATATCCAAAATGTCAACTGTAGTCCAAATTGAAGAATCGAATTTTGTAAAAATATACAATAAAAATTTTCAGTTTTGCTAATAATTTGTCAATATGCAAAAATATCCAATGTAGTCCAAATTGAGGAGTTAAATTTTGAAAAATATACAATACAAATCTTCAATTTGGCTAATTATTTGGAAATACACAAAAATGTCAACTGTAGTTCAAATTGAAAAATCATATTTTGTAAAAATATATAATAAAAATCTTCAATTTTGCTAATAATTTGTCCACGTCTGTATAATATTGTTTTATTTGATGTTCAGTCTAACTGACATATCACAATTTTAAAAGATTAATGATATTTACATATGTAAATGATCATTGATATTATGAAACTTAAGCAAACGTTTTCGCCCTTCAGGCATCATCAGGCATTTTTTTATACAATATCTTGTACATTTTATGTCTTGTTGTGGAATCTATACAAACTAATTAAAACACAACCTATAATATAATGTTGAACCAACTATTTGAGCTAAACTTGTGATGATTAACGGTCTAAAATATAAAATACAGGTATAAAATTTAATATATAAATAAAATTGTAGCTGACCTGTCTGTCTTATATTTAAATTATGACATATGAAATTGCAAACATGATAAAACTATTTCGTTCCTCTTTAAACTTCATACTTCACTAAAAAACGAGTGATGTACCAGAGACCAAGACTCGCAACAAATATTCAACTAATGGAAGCTATTATGAAGTTAAAAAGAGGAACCAAATAGTTTTATCATGTTTGCAATTTCATATGTCATAATTTAAATATAAGACAGACAGGTCAGCTACAATTTTATTTATATATTAAATTTTATACCTATATTTTATATTTTAGATCGTTAATCATCACAAGTTTATCTCAAATAGTTGGTTCAACATTATATTATAGGTTGTGTTTTAATTAGTTTGTACAGATTCCACAACGAGACATAAAATGTACAAGATATTGTATAAAAAAATGCCTGATGATTCCCAAAGGGCGAAAACGTTTGCTTAAGTTTCATAATACCAATGATCATTTACATATGTAAATGTCATTAATCTTTTAAAATTGTGATATGTCAATTAGACTGAACATCAAATAAAACAATATTATGTTATATCAAAATAAACTTAAGCAGTTTCCCACAATATTTTGAACAGGATTGACGCATGTTTAAGAAAAGAGGGTGAATACTTCAATCATCTACTGTAATAAAGAATACCATTTCATTATTTCTAATAATTTTATTACTGTAAGTACGCCATTTAAATAAGTTATTAAAATGATAAGAAACATCTGAGCAGCACAGTGCTTTACTGTTGGCAGATCCCAGATCAACCCAATTGGTGGACACCCATTATTTTCTGCTCGTAGGACTTGTGTTATAATTGAGGAAGTTTGTTAGACAGTGACAAGTACTATCTAAATTTGAAGCTCAGAGGTACTATTCACAAATGATTATGTAAATTACCTGCTAACAACATGACTGCTCCGTTTCTTTTCAGGTGGTGCTGGCAAGCACCCCAGACATGGAATGTGGGTTTTCTAGGGAATTGTTCCTGCAGTGGAGTTCAAATGCACACAACAGCATCATCATTACAAACAGGTGTAGACTTGTGCCTTCAGAAAATTAAATTCCGGAAATCAGAACACACAAACATGATAAATAATGAATATTACTTGTGAAATCATGAAATTTATTTTTAATGTGACTTTTACAGGACGTCTCCTGGGACATTAGCTCGTTTATTAGTTGAAAATGGAGGGAAAACTCCCATGACTCTGGAAGTGCGACGACGTGTAAGATTAGAGGGAGCAGAACTCGAGGAATACCAAAGGAAAGAGCGAGAAAACAAAGAGAAAGGTCAAGAAAAAAAGTAAGTATCTGAAGATTGCTGTATGCAGCCACCGGCATGGTTCGAAGTTAGCATCACTTGATATCTGCGGTTGTGCTGAAGCGTGGGTTCAGATTTTGCTTGGGCTGATTCCAGTGTTAAACAATTTAATTTCAGAAACATTTTTTGCATGAAATATATTTCTTATTTTTCTCTATGTTCTGATTTCAATGGATACCTAGTCATTGTGGCATACCTGAAAATGGGAAAGTCGATAATATTGCAAAATAGGCAACATATTTGCAACCAAGACCTCTTCAAGTGATATCTCTATCCAGTGCTTTTGCTTCAGTAAAGTCTCATTTTATAAACCTATGGATCAACAATTGGCTCTCTTCTGACAAAGGAAAAATTTTACAGTCCGTTAAAAAGAAACCGAATGACCTGGAAATGTACAAAACTTGCCCAGACATGTTCAAACATTTTTAACAAGAGCCAGAACAGGTCACATTGTCACACAATTGTACCTACACCGATTTCACATTTCTGATAATCCTACTTGTCTGTGGTGTAATAATCATGATGAAGATCTGGAACATATTCTTCAATACTGTCCATCCATATAACACAAAAGAAGTAAATTAAAATCATCAGTACCAGTTGAAGAAGACACAGCCCTGCAGTATATATTGACTACACCCCAACTCTGGCTACTAGCAACAGGCATCTATAATGAACACCGATCAGAATAGCCCTTATTTCTCATAAAAAAACAAAAACTGAATAGATACAGTGGACTATAGTGGACTTTATGTTGTCAGCAAACAGCTGGATACATTACGAAGATTGATTGATCTGTGTTCTGAAATCAGAACTTGAATGGCACCTGCAGATTTTTAAAAAATTGAGTTAGAATTTTTAAAGATCAGATACCAATTTTTACAAGGGCTAGTCATAAAGTAAGTTCCATTTTAATGTAACAAAAATGGCATTGTGGTTACAGGATTTGTTCGCAACAGTTTCAAACTACAAACTTTGATTTATTTTTCTACATGGTTTCCAGCTAAATTGAGACATTTCTCATAGGGTTTAACGAGAGTTTTGAATACAGCAGTGATAAAAGTCTCCCACCTGTGACTGAAGCCAACCAAGCTGGACTATAACTCTTCGTCATCGTCAAAGTCCTGTGATGCAAGCCACTTCTTCATATGCATGAGAAGTTGGTAATCACTAGGCGCCAAATCAGGACTGTATGGAGGATGACCAAACACTTCCTAGTTGAAATTTTATAGTTTGGACACAGTATGTGGGTGAGCGTTGCCATGCACAAAAATCACTCTGGAGTGCAACATGATGGATTTCAGCCGCTTTACAGTTTTCATCATAAGAAATCATATCACCAAGCGTATCTCACAGCTGGTGGGATTCTCAATTAGAGTACATATTTTGAACATTCGTAGCACTGCAGGTAACAACTGCATATCCTCTCTGTACCATTGCTCAAATCCAACTGAATCACGCAATATTTACTGCAAAGATGCCGTTGCTATACGAATTACAGCTCACTCTTTGAAAATAGAAGTAACTTTATGAATAGCCCTCGAAATATTATAGTGACTATTACACTTTTACTACGTCACACTACTTTTGACCAATAAAAGGGTACGAAAGGACGTCTTTCAATCATGGCTGTCTATCGCACAATTTTATCGCGTCCCTAGCATTTGTTTAATTTTATCGCGTCCCTAGCATTTGTTTAATTTTATCGCGTCCCTAGCATTTGTTTATTTTTATCACTACCCTAGCATTTGTTTCTTTGTTTGCCAACATTTCAAGCTGCACTGGTCTGGACGTCAAAAAAAAAAACAGAAAATTACAAACCACTCCAGTCGATGCACAGCACTTTCAAATATGACTCGCATTGGCATTCAAGAACAAGAATTAATAAAGATCACTGGTCATATATGAAGAGCAGCATTCGGAAATCCTGAATAAGTTGAGGGATACACCATGTACATCAACGAGTTCACTTCTTTTACGCACACATCCAATATAACCTCAGCTGAACCACCAACCACTAAAACATTCAAATTTGAAAATTGTACTTTCAATAATTATTTCTTTTAAAATTATTCATGTTTATTTTTTATTTCATCATCGTTAATTAAAACGTTTGTTTATTTCATCATCCCTAATTAAAACTTTTCTAACACTTGTTTATATTATTTAGGTTATGTTTGTTATAGCTTCTGCTATATGATATTATGGATAGTCACGTATCAGAGATAGTTTAATACCAAGATTTACTGAAAATCATCTGTCAAGTGACGTTGATTACTGGGATCCGGATGATTGAAGTGGAATGCAAATGTTTTAATAAAAATGAAACTGAATCAACAAAGCCTTCTTGACTAGTAACCGTCCACAGAGTTCAATGAAGATTCCGTAGTTGGCACAGCTGATAACAAGAGAACATAATCATAAAACACTACTGCCATCTAGCGTAATGTTGAGATGATACAATAATACATTTGAAGACAGTTCTATTTTCGTAAGCCAATATTTTATTGTATTGGAGTACTTTGTTACTCCTAATCTTTATATACTTTCTTCTAATCGTGTAATAGTCAATTAAATCCGACTCGAGTTTTGATTTTCTCTAGATAAATCAAAACCTCTAGTGAGATTACTGTTGATAAATGTTTGAAAGAAATGCAATTTGTATGTAATTTATCACTAGTAATACTTTTAAATATTATGAAAAACAAGGAACAGCATATTGGGATCTGAACTTGTGTATGTGTTAGTTTAGTACTGTCATGAGCATTTTAAAAAATGCTATAGACATACAAATTATACATAATAATAAATATAATACAAAATATTAAAATACAATATCCAGAGGTATTTGAAGAAACTCTTTGGTATACTGTAAAAAGGATGAGGCCAATTCTTAGATGGATTCACTTTCTTTTATGCTTTTTAGATGTCTTTCTTTGATGTTTCCTGCATAAGTGTGGAAAATTAAATTATGCTTTATTTAACAACGCTCACAACTGCCAACATTATATCAACATCACCTGTGTGCTGGAATTTTGTCCCTCAGGAACACTTAGCACACTTAAATGCTATCGACCTGGGCTAGGATCAAACCCGCAACTTCAGACACAGAAGGCCAGCACTACCGACTGCGCCACCTGGGCCAACCATAAGTGTGGAGCAATAATTCACGAGCACATTGGGTTTCCACCTCTATTGTGTTACAATTTTTTTTTTTAATTTTTTACTCACTACTAAAACTATTTCAGTTTTATTTTGCATCATTCTGTGCTACTTGCGAATGTTGTTTTTCATAACTTGAGATACAGAGCGTTCGCCTACGGGTGGGGCCAGGAAAGCGGCCTGCCTGCAGTGTTGCTTATGGGAATCGTCTATCCGTAAGCTTCCGCTTTCTATACTAATAGCATGCACATAAGAATTTTTCTACGTTGTACTAACCTTGTTATAGGCGATGTTGGAAGTGAATTATTAAATGAGAATTCACAATACCGTCCACAATACTTTGTAAAATCCAATCACAAAACAGAACTCGTTTTTCATCGTCTCTAGGCCATAATTCATGCACGATACTCTCTCTGTAGAGTTTTAATATACTGATGTTTTTGAAACACTAACTTCCTGTGAAACACGTCTTACAGATTTTTTTGGAGAGAGTGTAAATGATGCACTGATTTCACCAGTTTTTTCTTCCTTCAATACTCTTGGATTTCGCGTAGGAATTGCAGGATTTAGCGACCCTGTTGTCCTTAGTTTGTTAACAGGACGTCTAACGGTTTCTCTACCCGGAATTGAAGTACCCGGATATTTCACTCCAAATTGCCTACGCACCTCTCTACATGACTTTCTTTTCACATATGCATCATGGCTGCAAAAGGGTATCTGTCGGATATAGGGGGGAGAGCCATTAATCCTTCCCATTGAAGGCTTTAAGGAACCAACCTGGACAAATACCCAACGTCCCATCCCTACCTTCCCGTGGTGCAGCTGTTAGTAAGCATAATTTTACAAGCTGAACTAAAGGGAGGGGCTACTCATCAATTAGCACTGGTCAGCTTGATGAGTTAATGACTGAATTTGGTATAATTTTCCTCTATTCAATACCTAATTCCCTCTTTACCCTTTCCTATCCAGTCCTCTGACTGAACTCTTACTTTCTTTGACCCCGACGGCATTAGAGCATTCGAGGCCTAGGGGTTCATTTCCCTTTCCTTCCTCCTCTTTCTACTTTTCTGTTCCTGCACTAAAATCGTCCTCCAGTGGCTTAAGGAAGGAAAGCTGGTGATCAACAAGATCTCCCAGCTAGGTCCAATGGACTCGTCGACCAACAGCAGGTGTGGTCCTCCAGACATTCTGGGAGTTGTGTGTGAATGAAGTAGCCACCAAAACGTTAAAATATGGTGTTCACTTAAATCGGCTACAACTTGCCATTTAACCACCTGCATAGAATTGGAATATATCAGTCCCCTAACTGCCCATTGTGCAACTCAAACCAAGAAATGGATTCGGAACACCTCAAAATCTGTGCTTCAGTCGCTGGCCATGATAATATCTTTGAAAAATATTGGAGTGCAAGAGGTCAAATGACTTTATTGTCAAACGCCTGGCATTAGAAAACAACAACAACATATGCATCATACATCATAAACACTCTGTGTTCAAGCGTGAATTTTGCGTTTTGCATTGTTAGCAAATTTTACATACACTCTGAATATTTAAGCAACTGTGTCAAGAAACTGCACTGTATTTGTTAACATTGCAAAGCTGGCTCACATCTGATAACTTGTCGACCTTGATGTCCTTGATGTCCTTGATTGTCGAGCATTTCTCAACAACTACGTGCACAAAGTGGCGTACCAGCACATGCTGCTTTCCTGGCCCCACCCGTAGGCGAACGCTCTGTATATTAATGCACAGTGTGATAATATATTGTTGACTTTCATTTTGTCTCCAGTGAAGATGCTGATCTGAGTGACGAATCTGAAGATGAAATGGATTCTCTCAGTGCAGTAGCAAAAGGCAAACATGACCTTCTAGTGAAGACAGAAACCAAAGTGCAGACTGGCTTTTTCAAAAGCAACAAGAAACAATATCCCATGTTTCCATTCTTTGAAGAGAAAGTCAAGTTTGACGAATATGGAGAAATCATTAGGTGAGATTGTTAAGGGTAAAATGTATAGGTAATTTGTTATATGCTTTTTGAAGATTTCTAAATAAAATTTTATATGTGCATAAATAAAAGTGTTGTCTTCTTGCCGAGTGGATTAAATTGAGGGAGAAAGGTCACAGCCTTTAGCACTACATCAATTTCTGAACAAATACACTGACCTCTACTCTTCAAACAGTGCTGTGTTGTCAGTGAAGAGAACCAGTTATCTAATTGGAATTTCATGGAAGCCACATGGAATAATGACTGTATCTCGATAATATTTTATTCAGGCTTTAAGTTCGCAAATTTACAGTTAATTTAGGCATATCTATCTGTTGTGAAGATCTAACAATGTAAGCAGTTTCGGGGAGCTTTCGACATGAGCTCATTAATAGTCGTCGTAATTTGAACTGGTAATGGAAATTATGGGGAAACGGCTGAACGGATTTTAATAAATGACCCCTCATTTTGAAGCTTGAAACCCAAAGTTTTTCAGAAAGATAGTAGCGTTAGTTTTCCTACATAATTTTCCTATTTTTCAAAATCCATCTTTCGTCAGTTTTGAGAACTAATTGCATTACAGGATAAAACAAAACACACACTACAATAAACAACAGGTTATTACACGAAGGCCATTCCATGCAGGATTGCTGACATATTTAGAGTTCAAATTCAATTGGTTATTAAAAATTTCAACTCTTACTAAAAATAATTTACAGGTCTGATTTTGCAGTGTGTAATTTTCTGAGTACAACTGTGTATTGGATATTAAAATCTACAAAATTTGAGGTGGTTTGATGACATTATTACCATTAGAAATGAAATATTATTATAGTTAATGCCATGATGTGACTATTTTTATTAATTGTACATATTAATGCTATGTTCATGAATATGAAAGTGGGGTTACGTAAGTAGATGTAGAGAATATCTTAAATTAGATGTTCATTTCTATAATTTACTGAGTGGCGGCTATATAGTGTCGGCTATATAACTACAAAACTGACGTAAGATAATAATATTGTTATTAAAAATCAAATATTTTTATAGTTATTAATCAAGTGGGCTTGGGTCTTTTTCATATATTTAATGGCGGTGTGGTGTAGATATTTATATGCGTCATTCTCTTCAGTATTGGCTCGAGAGAGCACAAAAATTACAGTTCTTAAGGAAAGACCAAAATGTATTATTTACTGATAAAATAAGAGGCTTGCAAAATGTTGTAGTCTCCCGATCATTTCAGCAAGATCTCTTAGCAGGATAAAATGATTTTACTCTCTACATTTCAAGCTCTACATGCAGCAGCTATACCAAGATGCTATGTCTATTGTTCGAAAGCATAGCAAACCTGACTTTTTTTTAACTTTCACCTACAATCCACAATGACTTCAAACAGCTATTGCTTTACTCCCACATAAAAAGGCCACTGATCGTCCTGACATTATTACTTGGGTTTTCGCGTTGAAACTCAAAAACTGAAGGTGATAGGTTCAAGAAAATGTATTTGGCAAAAGAAAAAAACACAGAGGGAGTACGTTTCATTATTATGGAAGCAAATAACTTTCAAAATGTCTGGTATTCTTCATTGAAAATAAATCTGAACAATTTTTATTTGAACATCTAATGAACTTAGTTTGCAGCGTTTGCTGCACAAGCCACTAGTATAATTATATTACTAATGAGTTTAATTGTTTAAATATTTCTAGGCCAGAAGATTACAAAATGGTGGACGCAAATCCAGAGACAGAGGATAATAAAGAAAATGTTGACTTAAAAGAAGAAGAAGTGACTGGTAAGTCAGTGAAAAATTACATGATAATGGGTGCAGACAGACTATTCAAATGGTTATGATTTTTTCCCTGGAGACTGGTGCTGTATGGTGCTAAGATCTCTTTATCTTATGATTCTTTAACAAACAACTCTTCTCGGGATTTTGTGAGATTTATAATACAATGGAGTTTCGTTTATTGTCATTGATTTGTTCTGTAAAAGTGTGACAGTTATTGAAATGATGATAATCAAATCGTTTAAACCCATGTTATAGCAATAATTTTTTCCGAAAATAATAATCCATTGCCCTCATTGCTGACTGAATGGACAAACTTTAGCTCTATTGAAAATAGAAGTAATATTAACTCATTTCTGTTATGTACATTGATTAATTTTACAGACAATACGTCTCTGCTTAATTCATTTCAACAGGAATTAAATTTTTAAAATTAATTGATAAAAATGACCTTATCCAGAAATTACAGACATTTTCAGTAAAAGTGATATTGGTAGCATAGTCGGTATAGCATTGGCCTTCTGTGCTCGAGGTTGTGGATTCGATTCCCCAGGTCAGTGGCATTTAAGTGTGCTTAAATGCGACAGGCTCATGTCAGTAGGTTTACTGGCATGTAAATGAACTCCTGCGGAGCAAAATTCCAGCACAATGGCGATGCTGATATAACCTCGGCAGTTGTGAACATTGTTAAATAAACCATAATTTAAATTTTTCAGTAAAAAATTAACTTACACAAAATACTGGAAAGGAAATACAAGAAGAATGACTTGTACTGCTTAAGAGAACAGTTACTAGGTATGTCTAACTGAAAATTTCTTGGGTAGATTTACTTAACACTCTTGAGTTAGACAAATGTTTTAGTTAGTAAAATAATACTACAGTAAACCCCCATTTTAACATTCGTGTAGGATTTGTGGGTCTAATTAAATAATTATAATGTTTGTTATATAACACACATGTTAGTATTAGTAATTTTAGCCCTTCCTTCCCATTTTATGTAAACCTCCTTTTAAGGAAAACCTCTACTTAAGGAAAAAAAAAAAAATCTCTCAGAGATTCGTTAAAAAGAGGTTCTACTATGATTACTATAATATGCATTATTTATAATATTTACATATATTCAGTTCTTAGTTGCAGTACTTTCATAAATATATGAGAGAAATATTTTATGTACTGTATGTATTCCACAAATTCATATGTTTATTCGTTAACACACAAACAAAAGCTTGCCCTTATTATCATTATTTCTATCAATCTCTAGATCTCATACCAAGAAATGGATTCGGAACACCTTAAAATCTGTGCTTCAGTGGCTGACCATGATAATATCTTTGAAAAATATTGGAGTGCAAGAGGTCAAATGACTTTATTGTCAAACGCCTGGCATTAGAAAACAACAATAAACAAAAGCTTGGAGAAAATTGTCGCTCACAATAAATAGATACGAAGTTCTGTAATTCTCTAGTTTATTGCACATATGCCTACTTTACTTTATAGAAAAATATCATTTCCCTGCAAGATAGAATGAAAACACTTATTAAAGATGATGGAAACAAACTTTAACACAATAAACAATATACTATATTTGGCGTTTGGATAAGCTTCAGGGCTTCTACCACGTTGTCTTGGTGTTGGTGGCTGACGTTTCGACCGCTGTGTTGTGGTCATCTTCAGAGCAGTTGTTGGATAAGGAAATAGCCTGCGAGCTCGTATATATATAGTAGTCGCGATGGGGGGAGTACTTGTGGTGATAGGTCGTAGGTTCTCCTTCTGGCATCTGATTGGTCCTATGTTGTCCAATCCGGTTGAGGTCTGTATGAAGGGGAGTATCCATATTAACTGGGTTATTTTACGACGCTGTATCAACATCTAGGTTATTTAGCGTCTGAATGATATGAAGGTGATAATGCCGGTGAAATGAGTCCGGGGTCCAGCACCGAAAGTTACCCAGCATTTGCTCGAATTGGGTTGAGGGAAAACCCCAGAAAAAACCTCAACCAGGTAACTTGCCCCGACCGGGATTCGAACCCGGACCACCTGGTTTCGCAGCCAGACGCGCTGACCGTTACTCCACAGGTGTGGACGTATTCATATTAAATACTGGCCCCACATTTAATATGAATTCTCCCCTTCATACAGACCTCAACCATATTGGACAACGTAGGACCAATCAGATGCCAGAAGGAGAACCTACGACCTATCACCGCAAGTACTCCCCCCATCGAGACTACTATATATACGAGCTCGCAGACTATTTCCTTATCCAACAACTGCTCTGAAGATGACCACAACACAGTGGTCGAAACGTCAGCCACCAACACCAAGACAACGCGGTAGAAGCCCTGAAGCTTATCCACACACCATGTACACCAGCCGCGGAAGCCTATGCGAACACTTAATATACACATGAACTGCAAGTGATTTTAACCTAACATAACATGTATATCATAGATCAACTTAAGTTAAGTCTAAGCAATCACACTAGTATGACCCGAAAATCATCATATTAAGTTCCATCTAATAGGCAAGGTTTTCATTATAAATGTTAATTTAACACTTCGCATCTGAAGATGATACACATGTATCGAAAACGTTAATGCAAATCATTTACTTTTAAGATAAGCAAAGGCGGCATAGCAAACAAATAATTATAGTCAAATATTAATAGCTTATCGGCAAATCACAACATGAAATTGATATACTATATTTGTTTATAATTGATTTTTTTTAATTTTTCTTGAATTTTCTGTTTTACGACCTAAGCCAAACCAAAATTGTATAGTAATGACCTTTTTGTTTTCATACATGTCTTCCTGTAGAAGGCCTCTTCCTTTTTACCTTCAGTCTGCGAACTTTGAAACTTGTCCATGTTGTAGCAGCTGACATCACCGAAGTACCAACCAAGTGTATCTCTGTCATGAAGACGATCCGTGTGTTGGCCCAAGTCCAGTACATCGACTTCGAGGGTCGTTCTGATGGAGAATCTTTGCAGAAGATCCTGGGGCAACTTCGTCCGCGCAGGTTGATTCTTGTGCGTGGCACCCCAGACAGCACTCATGCAATGCTGAACTTATGTCGTCAGTGGGCTGGTGCACGCGTGTTCGCCCCTTCTCGTGGAGAAGTAGTAGATGCCACCACGGAGACACATATATATCAGGTGATGAGACAACTACTGGGATTTTTGTAGAGTGCAGGATGCCCCAGAGGCAGAAAGCCCCATTTTATTAAGGTAGTTAATGCTAGGTTGTAAAGACTTTTATTACACGTGGATGAATCACCTAAAGGCTCACAATGATAAGAAGAAATATGTTAAGTAGCCTATCTTGTTAGAAAACACTAATACAGTTGTGTGTTTCAGTGTAAGAACCCTGTAACCCTAAAAAAAAAAATTGATAATGTTATTAATATGGATCTAAACCTTTTATTTATCATCCCTCTTATTACGACTTTGTGTAGGCCTAGAAAGTTACACAACACAGAACTGCACGCATTGTATTCTTCACCTGACATAATTAGGAACATTAAATCCAGACGTTTGAGATGGGCAGGGCATGTACTGTCGATGACACAGCTCATCTGCCCTGAACCTTGGGGAAGTTAGGGGTGTTGTTTAGAGGGGTTTGAGGCTAACTTTGGAGCAAGCGGCTGGCTAACGGTACTTTTGATGTGAATACCCTCTGCTTAATCCCCTTTCTATTTTCTCCAAAAAAAAAAAAAAACATTTCTCTCTCTTCGTTTGTACTTGGAAGACAAAGATGAACGTTTGCTTAATAGAATTGCTAGTGTAAATATATATTCAAAATTAAGACATAGCAATATAACTCTCATGTGTAGTGTACTCCATAGTAACATGGTGCGGAATTGGTACATCAATGTTTTTATAATGCATGCTACATTGTATTTCTCAACTTTCTCTCCTTCCACCACTAGTGCGAAACTACTACCCCAACCCTGCATTCCTTCCAGGGCAGATGAACTGTGTCACTGACAGTAGCACGTATGGACGAATCCAGAAATGCATATAGAGTGTTAGTTGGGAGGCCGGAGGGAAAAAGACCTTTGGGAAGGCCGAGACGTAGATGGGAAGATAATATTAAAATGGATTTGAGGGAGGTGGGATATGATGGTAGAGACTGGATTAATCTTGGATAGGGATCAATCGTGGGCTTATGTGAGGGCGGCAATGAACCTCCGGGTTCCTTAAAAGCCAGTAAGTAAGTAAGTAGGCCTAATTATCCACATCAGAGAGTAGAGAGATGACAACATGCTACATTAACATTATACAGGGTGATTCAGTGACTATGTTACAAATTTTTAGGGATGATAGAGGAGATATTTATAAACAACTTTCATATGAGAACCTAGAATCGAACTCAAGGCCATCCTTTTGAAGTTCGGTTGCAGACGACCTGTTTCTGCAAAAGTTGGTGATTTCTCATAAACATGGTATAAGCTATTTGGCATCGTAAATTATATTTTGACTGATTAAACCTTGTAACTTCCTTCCAACTTTTCATATGCATTTCATTTATGGAAGAGCAAAATAAAATGGAAGAAAAGTTGCAAGGTTCCATAAAAATATAATTTATGATGCCAACTAGCTTATACCATGTTTATGAGAAATCACCAACGTTTACAGGAACAGGTCAGTGCAACCAAACTTCAAAAGGATGGCCTTGAGTTTGATTGTAGCCGGTTACACTGACTAACATAATATCTAGACTTGTAACAACCAAAAGCAACGTTTCCGGTCAAAGGTTCCTATATGAAAGTTATTTGTAATTGCCTCCTCTATCATCCCTAAAAGATTGTAACATAGTCACTGAATCATCCTGTATACAATGCTTACAGTTTTCTTTAACTTCGATTTTCTCAAAACAAGCTATGTGAGAGTTACAGAATTTTAACATTTATTTCAATTTTCGTAAATATTTTTTAATCCAATGCCACCAGGCTGTCTTTTCGACATTTCTGGTCTTCTCTCCTGGCCATGGCTTAGTTGTAACCCACTTCTGAGGTTGGGGCGCCTGGAAGGCGGAGTTACATTACCCTGATGATGTGATAGGATGATTATGATAATGTGGTGTCATGAGAGGTCTTAAATCTAAACTTAACCTAAATTCCAGACCATGGACGAACACAGGAATAATATAAACAGTGGTATCAAAGTTACAAAGATGCTGGTGTTTGTGAGAAAAATTTTGATGGATCTTCAAATGCCATGGAGATGAAAGCTGCAGAAATTCTCTGGACCCGGTCCATTAGGTTGTGTAATATGAGGTACACAACCTTATTGTCTGACGGGGATGCAAAAACACACCATCACCTTCAGCAGCTTCAAGTTTATGGTGAAGGCATTGACATTAGAAAAGAAGAATATGTGAACCACGTTGCTAAGAGAGTAGGTAAAGGTCTACAGAATATTGTTAGGGAATGGAGAGGGACAGATTCCTCAATCGGAGGCAAAAAAGAGAAGAAATATAAAAATTATATTAGAAGTATTATCGGGTAGCTGAGTTTGTAGAGCAATGGCTACAGATGGAGGGAAGATTCCAGGTGGTGGCAGGATTTTTCTCTTTGCCAAAACTTCCAGAACAGCTCCGAGGTTCACTCAGCCTACTATCAAATTGAGAAAATATGTCGTCTTTGTGACATTCATACTTGTGTCTTTTCCCAACAGGTGAGATTGACAGATGCGCTGGTTTCTTCCCTGGAGTTGAAGAAAGGAAAAGAGGCTGAGTTGGCGTGGCTTGATGCTCAGATTGTGGTGCGAGATATGACCAAAGATGCGAAACCTATTACGATGATGGAAAAGGATGAAGATAAAGAGGAGGAACAAGAAGAAGATGAGAAAGGTGCAAAATATTCCTGTTCCCCCTCTCACTGTAATTTGATTTAAATCTTTCATATCAGTGATTACTGACATTCATTCCCAATTCTATAGAAACATTCTGGCCAGAATACATTGGAACAACATTTTAGGACATTTTCTTTATAATACCATAGCTCTGTAATTTTATGATCAGTCATGTAATTGCCTTGAAAGCGTATCTTTGGTAGTGATTCCTCCTGGAGGGATAGGTATCAGGAAGTACTGTATTAAGATAAATAGCTGTGTATAGATCAGTGAACTAGTGTCGTACATTTCAAGCTCTATGTTCGGTTCAAGTGTGACAAGAACCGAAGTCTGCTTTGAAGAAGCGGATCTCTCACAGCTTGCTCGAACTTGCGTCTTGTATGATCTGTGCCCTTGAAGTTCACTAGCTTCTCTTACCCTACCCTCACGTTAAGGTAAGAATGCTGTATCATCACCTGTCCTGGATTTCTGATGAGAGAATCTGGCAACCCTGCCTGGTGTGAAGGATAGGTATCAGAGTGCTGCATTGGAGTTAAATCGCTCGCTTGAACTCGGTCGAGTGTCACACCCTCGAGTGAGATATGATCGGTCGTGATAAGCTCGTAATAAATAGAAGCACAGTACAAGGTCATCTCACCGACATGTCTTATCTTGTATGGAAGGTGACAGATAAGATACACATATGTTTTGCTCACACGGTAAAAATAAGGCTTTATTTTCTGCGTTTATGACAAACGTTTAATGTAACAGTCAATGGAATGTACCAAAACAGGAACATGAAGCTATAAATAAAAATAGTGTGAAAAACTTCGACATACAGTTATTATTGCTAATTAATAATTATTGAATATTTGATTTACCACATATATAATATGATAGGTCCATACATTGTGCTCTGCCTGTATACTGCGACAATGTAGAAACGTTCTACAAAATATTATTGATATAGAAGTAGATTAATAACAATATTAGTACAGAGATAACGTCACAGAAAATATAATAAAACGAATAATCATGCTGCACAACTGTTACAGATGCAAAGTTTGATACACTAATTATTAGAGATTATTATTATTATTATTATTATTATTATTATTATTATTATTATTGCTAGAAAACTTGATACAGTTCTTGCATTATCGTGATTGTGTTCTCCGTTTATAATAATTACATTTACATCTAATAACATCTATCAGATGTGGCAAAAACAAAATCACTCCTGTGTGGGGGAAAAAAAACATTCACCTACAACATGTATATTACATTTTAAAGCAAGTTTTGTATTGTACTATGGAGAGGTTAGTTAAACACTGCAAAGTTTTGAAATGATAAACATCTATGATGTTACTACACAGTTCATCACTGTAACAAGAACGAATGTCTAGCGTTCGGCTTATACCGTTTGAGGATTTATCACTTGTGACAATTTTACCCATCATGCATGTGCACTACCTATTGGATTATGCTATGAACTACCTGGCGCTCGAACGAAAACGTCCGATGCAGACCTCTGATAGGTATTGAAAAATTTGTGCAAGAGGGAAATATTTCACATAATTTTTACTTTCAAATGGGGTGTTCATAGCACAAGGGAATCAAGTCCACTCTTGGTCAGTTGGGAGATATTTCGTCTGTACATACCTTAGATGAGGCTACTTTCAGAACATAAAAGAATCATGTCCTCACAGTCTTTGTAATGGTGCAGATGTTTAAAATCACATTCACCTTTAATGGGTTATTAACTATACATAAAGACTTTAAGTCTAATTTTCTGAAAAGTTTATTTTTGTGACTTGATTCCTTTGTGCTCTGAATGCCCCAAATATCAGAGAGCATTATCCAGTGTAGTTGTTACGACACTAGATCACTGAGACGACATTTATGTCCATATAAATATTTCTATTAACTTATGTGAATTTTCCTTCTTTTCTAGATAAAATGGAAATTGACCAGATATATACATTAGAACCTCTTCCTCTGAGCCGGGTAAGATGTTGTAATTCATATCACTGGTAAACAAATTTTAATCAACTTTCTGCTTATGTTGATTTTTTAGTGGTTTATTAATAACTCTGACCCGCTAATCACGAATATCACATCAGTTTTTTCATAGTGTCAACGGTTTGGATGATATAAGCAATTTATATTTGATTAAAGCAGTAAATTAGTTAATTTGTAACATATAAAAATTCCAATAAATGTTTTGCTTATGTTGATTTTTTAGGGTTATACCAATAACTCTGACCCGCTGATCACGAATATCACATCAGTTTTTCTGTAGTTTCAACAGTTTGGATGATGTAAGCAATTTAAATTTGATTAATACAGTAAATGATATTTATTTGTAACATTGTATGAAAACAGTTTCAAACCTAGGACAGTCATTAACACTACTTCAATAAATCATGAGTGACATGTAAATACACAAATACAATACAGGAATGCAAAATAGTTAACTCCTATGACCTAGAATGACTTAGAAAATATACAGGGTGGACCGCTCAAATGTACCTAATTTCAATTGTATGTGACTGGTAAACTGTTGAAGATAGAAATCTACAGTAACGTTTATATGAAAGGAAAACTCAACAAGTTTCGATATGCACATCACCATATCTGTACGTGAGATCCAGCTGTCACTGTGACGATATCGAGGCGATGAACGACTTCTTGCCAAGCACGTTGGAGCATGTCTTCTGGAATGCTCTCAATAGCCTCTATGATGCGCTCCCGAAGATCACGAAGGTCTCTGACTGGGTTGGCGTACACTTTATCTTTGACGTAGCTCCAGAGAAAGAAATCGAGCAGTGTTAAATCCGGAGATCTCGGGGGCCAAGCGATTGGTCCTCTAAAGTCAGGATCAGCGCCGAGACGGTCTAGCATCGTATTGGCGAATTCCACTCGTTTGGGTTTGTCATCCGGCTCCAGATGTTGCATTAACTGTCTTGTCAAGGTCACCTATGGCCACGCCTTGTCTGCCTCACAGAACTTTGTTCCAGGCACAGTGGTGTATTTAACTTGCTTTGGTCCAATGTAATATCCACATACATAGCAGAAAGTGTCTGCCTGTAATTTGCACTTTCGCCCTGTAGACATGGTGTAAAGAACTACTAAACACAAAGATACATACGACTGCAAAGATAACGAACCTACTATCGTGACTGAGCGTCACCAGCAGATATTTATACGCCAGAGCCCTGTTGCCACCTAGCGGATATCAACATAAATACTTACATGTACATATTGCTAAACCAGCATTCTGAGAAATAAAATATCCGATATAATCCAAAATATTGACACTACGACAAAACCATTAATGGATTCATATTCAGCGTGTTGAAATCTGTAAGTAATGATCAAAAAACAATGATAAGCAAAATCTTGTTTACCAGTGTATTTTGTACTGAACTATGAACGCTACTCAGATATGATAAAATGGCTATAATGGTGCATTAGTAAAATGAGAATTGCAAGGTATATTAAATTACTCTGTGAAAACTTGTCTCACAGTCACTCTCTTTGAAGTGATTAAACCAGAAACAATGTGCTTTTGTCTACAATTGAGACTGTTGCCACATAATGGCTTAGGATTCGAAGTTTGTTCTGCACCATAAAGCCCGGTTCAGACGGTGCGTGTTTCTGTGATGGATTCCAAGGTGGCTGCGCTGATGGGTAGCCTGTGTGCTCACTTGCTGGAAGTGATGCGCTCTGGTGGCTCCGTGGATGGCTAGCTTGCTGGATTTCGAGGGTAGGTTCCTTGCTATTTTTCGTGATGGTTTGCAGGCTGGAACCAAAGATGATCATATAATATCACCACTGAAACCATGTCGCCATGTTCGTTGTTTTCCAACTAAACCTGTTTTTTCTATATTCTTTAGTTTCTAAGAAAGAACAATTAAATATCGGACTTTAACTGTTTTGCACTTATGGTTTAATTACTTCATTACGACATTTACTACTGTTAATGTAGGACTTCAGTTGTTTTCCACTCATGGTTTAGTTTCTTTCTGACCATGAGTGTTGGCAACAGATGAAGCAGCAGATGATTTTTCAATTTGAACTGTGAAAAGAGCCAGCTCCGTGTGAACAACTACCATCACCGTAGGCAACACGGGAGCCAGCAAGTGAGCAAGCAGGGCAGCCATCAGCGCAGCCACCTTGGAATCCATCATAGAAACTTGCACCGTCTGAACCAGGCTTAAGTTCGTCACCAGTATAATTTGAAGTACCATTATTCCAAAATATTTGAATATAAATTAACAGAAATAGCAGAAAATATGTATTTAACAGCATATAAACTGATTTGTGGGCTGTAAATTGATATTTAACTCTTAAAATAAGTTTTCTTACACTGTCTCTTAAAACATATCACCAATATTTCTAGCAGATAATAATTTGCACGAGAAACCCCAATGAATTGTCCCATTCTTTTTCAGTAGGTCAACAATGTACTTGCTAACTCTCTAGCCCACAGTTTCCACTCCCCCATAGAACTACATCCTGTTTTGTCAATTAAAAAACTTGAAACTAGTATAGCTTTCAGCTACCGGTGTACAAGAAGTGCCTCTATTTCATAAGTAAGAAAACAATTAAGGGAAGAAGATAAAAAATATGCAATTAAGAATGAACACAAAGTATTAACCAATCAAATACAAGAGAATTATTTTTCTTATAGTTTCTGGTCGAATAAACAAGATTATATTGTTCAGATTATATGTTGTTGTTGTTTTCTAATGCCAGGCGTTTGACAATAGTCATTTGACCTCTTGCACTCCAATATTTTTCAAAGATATTATCATGACCAGCCAATGAAGCACAGATTATATACAGTGTGTCATAGAAACAGATAATTTACAATTTCAAAGACAGTACTTTAATTGCAAAAGTATTTAGTACTAACTTGAAAAAACTACAAATTAAAGCATTGTGTTATATGGCACACTTGCACCATCTGATGAAATGTTAACTATCTGTTTGTTGGGACAGGTGGCCGGCCATCAGACAGCATTTATAAACGAGCTGAAGCTGTCAGATTTCAAGAAAGTGCTCAACAAGCACAACATACCATCAGAATTTTCAGGTGGTGCTCTGTGGTGCTGCAATGGTACAATTGCTGTTCGGAGGGTAAGTAATTGAAGCGTCGGCTGGAACAACGTTGTAAGTTACATTTGGTAAAATTTACAGGAGCTGCAAAATTGTGTACACGTACAACGTTGTTGTTATAGGGTAGCAAACTTTTGAGTGGACAAATTTCACGTACTGCATTGATGTACAATTGCAAGCCAAGGAATATAGCAAGGTAACATGACATACAACATTATTACACGGAAATACGCCAAATGAAAATTTTGTAACTTACAACGTTGTTCCAGCCGACGCTTCAATTAAAGCATGTAAGGATGGGAGTATCTCGAGAAACTCTGTTCTACTAAAAATTTCACTCAAATTTGAAATCATGTCTTTGCGTGAAAACTGATATTGTAGTTATTTGACTAACAGTATACTTGTTATAAGCTCTCAAGTTAGAATAGAAACATTTCAAATACTTTTATGTACAGTACTTACAGCTTTTAGAGAACCTGGAGGTTCATTGCAGCCCTCACATAAGCCCGCCATCGGTCCCTATCCTGAGCAAGATTAATCCAGTCCCTACCATCATATTCCACCTCCCTCAAATCTATTTTAATATTATCCTCCCTCTACTTCTCGGGTTTTAATTGCAATTGGTGGTGAATTTAGACGAAAACACTGACTAAAAATACTTTATTTTAGACAATGATACATTCTGAGGTAGTACCCATGATACAGGCATTGGCATTGCCGTGACAGGAGATAAAGCGATTACTACATATACATACATATATACATACATACTGTTCTGTCAAATGGCAGGTCTTTCACTGCAAACCCAGCATTCTCCAGTCTTTCATATTTTCTGCCTCTGCAACTCATATTACTGCAAGTATTTGAAGCTGTCCACTTGCTCTACTGTCTCATTTAGTATTCGCACATTTATCTCTCTGTTTTTCTTCCAATAACCATGGTCTTCATCTTGTTTGCATTTATCTTCATCCCATACTGCTCACAGCTGTCATTTAGCTCCAGTAGCATATTCCTCTTCTGCTAATAATACCATATCATCAGCAAATCTTATGCACTTTATTCTTCTTCCTCCTGCTATAGGTATCCTACAAGCAAAACTCAGCTCAGACTCCTTGCGTCGCTAAGACTAACTGTAGTAACTTTCGAGCAATATCATTTTTGTTGATGTCGTACAAAATTTTGTCGAATATCCTTTTGAGGAGAATAACTCCATATGTAGATGAAATTATTGGGGATCTTCAGTGTGGTTTTAGGCGTAATAGATCGACTATTGATCAGATTTTTTGTATTCGACAGATATTGGAGAAAAAATGGGAGTATAAGGGTACAGTACATCAATTATTCATAGATTTCAAAAAGGCGTATGACTCGGTTAAAAGAGAAGTTTTATATAATGCAATGCTATACCCCTCTTACCCCCCTGCAGTAGGCAGGTTCTTTAATAAGCGGCTACTGGTACAGCTGTAACAGCTACGGTTGCGGACATGTGCACTCAAATAGCAGTTGTAACAATAACCAATTAAGTGAATATAACATTACAAGATGTCAACATCGACTCTTTCTAAGTCACAATCGGTATCTTCATCACTGGAACTGACCTCATATTTAAATTTTAAATATTTTAATTAAATTAAATTTGTATTTAATATAAAACACTATGTGACTTCCTAATTCTGACGTGTTCAGTTCAGCACAAGAAGATATTATCATGTACTGTATGTGCACATGCGCATAGTGTCTGTGGTGTGATTGGAGATGGAGAGCATGCTGGGAAAGGGAGCATATGTCATCTGTGCGAGACAGTCATGCCCGCAGGTTTCTGCACACTGAGTTTTCCTTGTTGGATGCTTATATCACCCCTCCCATGTTCTGAAAACAGTTCTTCACTAAATCCTCCAAGTATAGTCGCGATGCTGTTATTTCCAGCGTGACTCCACCTCTTTGCTTACGTCTTAGAAAGTGAAGGCTCTATAAAGTCTAGGTAGGTAGTATCGTTCGCCATTTTTGTTCTTTCGTTCCCGAGCTACCATACAAGGAATCTATTTGCCACACTGTTAAACATTATCATGTCGTAGCTCCTATGATAATAAATCAAACGCACTGTAATTCAGCAAATAATTGAGTTGCAAATAACGTCTTCGTGTGCTTTCTGCGAACGCCAACGAAAGAGCTAAAATGGCGGGCGATTATATTAAGTATTTATCGAGCCTTAAGAAATGAACAATGTCTTCACAAGATGCACACGTTTAAATGTAGCCGACCTGCAACGCGATTGGCTACCGGAAATTAGAGCGACGGGACTATAGATGTTGAACAGGGTAGGTGATAAAGGGCATCCTTGTCGTTCTTCTCTTCCTATTTCATTTCCTTCAGACATTTCATCTATCTGATTTTGACTTCTTGTTCCATATAAAGATTACTCTTTCTAATCCACACTTATTTCCTTCAGGATTCCTATCACTTTATTCCAATCCACTCTGTCAAACGCCTTTTCTTACTACATAATTATCTGGATGTACTAATTTTGAGAGAAAAAACAGGTTCAAAATCATTGTGTCTTTTTTTTCTTTTCTTTCAGCATGAAGCTGGGAGAGTCATCCTGGAAGGTTGTTTATCTGAGGAATATTACCTCGTTCGAGAACTGTTGTACGAGCAGTATGCAATTGTGTGAAGTTTGTTTGTGAATGTGATCCGCATAAAATAATTTGTAAGCACTGTGATAAAACAGAGAATTTCAATAACTTTGAGTGCTACAAGACGTGACAATTACATCGTCAGATATTTTAAGTAGGAATGTTTATTTTGAATTGTCAGTTTTCTAACCTCAACTGCAGCAACTGAAGTATATTCACGAAAATGGTTCAAGTGTCAAGGAATTCGAAATAACAGTTTGATTTTGGATATGTATATAAATGCAATCCATAAATCTGGCACAGTGATACCTAATTTTGTTTTCAGATTTACAGAGACACAAGTTTTTCTTAAGTGAAAATATTTCTTTCTGTGAAAGAAGGATGCATTCCACTGCATAAGGATATTGTAATATATATAGTCTATATATGATTATAAAACTTATATTTTTGTTTATTTAACCATATTGAGACTGTAATTTTTGTTATGAAGATGACATAATATTTTGACAAAGAGAATTTTAATTTCTGCAGTTCTTTTGTCCATAAATATTTCAGTTTAAGTTGCAAGATGTTATTAGATCAATAGTAAAACTGAGATTTGGAATTTTCTCTTCACAGTTGTCTATGTCTTTGTATGTTTACATTTCTGCAACTTAATGTACAGAAAGACCTGTTTATGCACATGACGTGAATATGTTCGGAGAAAATCCACAAACGATTAGAGAAAGCACGGGAATTTTACGTGAAGCAAGTAAGGAAGCAAGATTTCGAAGAAAACCCCGAAAAAAAAAAAGTATATGATTATATGTCTCGTGACCAGAACATGGTACAAAATGGAAATACAAAAATTGGAAATTTAGCCTTTAAAAATGTGGAAACATTCAAGTACCTTGGAACAACAGTAAATGACCCTCGAGAGGAAATTAAATGTAGAAAAAATATGGGAAATGCCTGTTATTATTCGTTTGAGAAGTTTTTGTCATCCAGCTGAAAGTTAGAGTTACATTACTGGTTCTGTATTGCTTTGAAACTTGGACTTTCACTTTGAGAGAGGAACAGAGGTTAAGGGTATTTGAGAATAAGGTGCTTAGGAAAATATTTAGGGCTAAGAGGGGTGAAGTCACAGGAGAATGGAGAAAGTTACACAATGCAGAACTGCACGCATTGTATTCTTCACCTGACATAATTAGGAACATTAAATCCAGACGTTTGAGATGGACAGGGCATGTAGCATGTATGGGTGAATCTAAAAATGAATATAGAGTGTTAGTTAGGAGGCCGGAGGGAAAAAGACCTTTGGGGCAACCGAGACATAGATGGGAGTTAGTTTTCGCCTTCTATGCATTTGTTAATTTCTTGATGAGAAAATTGATTGTTGTTCTTAAAATTTGGCTAGTTCAATAAGAAAATGGACAATTACGACGACCCCCATCAGCTCCTTACACGACCCTTCTGGGGGTCGCGACCCCCACTTTGGGAACCACTGTACTACATTATACCAGTAGGCCTGCATAAAAAATTAAGAGCAAAAGTAAATTTTCGTAGATTGTTATTTATGTTGAAGGGGCAAAATGATTTTATTGGCCTGCGCTGACAAAAATGTTAAAATAATACAATTCTGACTGATGGTGTGTACCAGTATTTAGATATTACTGGAAGAACTGAGAGAGTCATTCATTTACAACTTGAAAACAACATAACAAAATTGGTCAAGTTTAAGAATTAATGAAGCAAGAACTAAATACTGGGTGTTCAGTTCAAAATGTGTCGTGGCTCGCTGTATGTCGTCATGTGGCTATCCGATGAGCCTAGAGAATTCAATCTCCCTACACTTCCGCAGAGGCGTATTACCTAAATGCGAGAGAAGTTGCCTAGCAAGTACGGCATTCATTCTGAAGATTACTTACCGATACGTACGGTAACGCCAGTAGTGACAAGAATGTGAACTCTTTGGAAACACGTACTGAAGTGAATTTTTTTTTCTTACTGTCGGGATATGGGGGAGAGGGTTAAGACGATTACTTACGTATTTGTTGACATTAACTTGGACGGTCAACATGGACACGGAGCATTTTGATTTGTGTTGTGGAATGTTGCCGTACGCAATCGATGATAACAAATACCCTGCGTACGACTTGCCCGCGCAAAACACAGTTCGAAAGAGGTTATGGTAGCACACAGACTTTACAGACCGCCATCTGTTGCTACGACATTCAAGTTATACTGTACACGTTCTCAAGTTCAGATTGAACGCCTTGATTAATAGGCAACTTCTCTGACATAAAAGCTGAAACTCGCTTCAAATCGCTGACTCACAACAGTGACGTCATGACACACTTTGAAATGAACACCCAGTATATGATTGTAAGTAGCACAAAACAGAAAAAAATCTGACTCATGCAACATACACAAGCATAAATTAATATAGATTTGAAAAGGTCTCTAGTTAAATACAGTACTCTTGGCTCCCTTATTAATTATACAAAATATATTAGTGAAGAAAGTAGAAAGTTACACAACACAGAACTGCACGCATTGTATTCTTCACCTGACATAATTAGGAACATAAAATCCAGACGTTTGAGATGGGCAGGGCATGTAGCACTTATCGGCGAATCCAGAAATGCACATAGTATGTTAGTTGGGAGGCCGGAGGGAAAAAGACCTTTGGGGAGGCCGAGACGTAGATGGGAAGATAATATTAAAATGGATATAAGGGAGGTGGGATATGATGATAGAGACTGGATTAATCTTGCTCAGGATAGGGACCGATGGCGGGCTTATGTGAGGGCGGCAATGAACCTCCTGGTTCCTTAAATGCCAGTAAGTAAGTATTAGTGAAGAAATGAATAGAAGAATATAAAATGTCAATAAAACCTATTTTGGACTCTGAAGATATTTTAAATCAAGGCTTCTCACTCGGGATAAAAAAAGCAGGCTTTGTGAAGCCCTTATAAAACCAATATTAATGTAGGGTAATGAAACATGAACATTGTCAAAAAGTAATATATCAAGACTGAAGACATTTGAGACTAAAAACTTTGGAAAAGGTATGGCCCAGTGTGTGACAAGGGAGAATGGCATAATACAGGGCTATTCATAAGTCCGTGAAACATTTTATAAATTCATAACTACTAAACTACACAATGGATAACAAATTATTTTACAGTAAAATAAAGAAAAACTCTCCAAGTTTTGTTACATATCTCACAGATGCTCAATATGTCCACCTTTTCTAACATGGCATACATCCATGCGGTAATCCATCTCGCCCCATACACGCTCCAGCATGTCATGGTTCACCAGAGCCACGACAGCTGTAATCCGGTGGCGAAACTACTGGAGATCAGCAGTGAATGGAGGTACATAGACAATATCCTTCACAAACCCCCACAAGAAGAAGTCACATGGAGGTAAATCCGGTGATCGTGGTGGCCACTTCATTAACGTTATCTTCTCGTCCTGTGCATCTGATCCATCTCTGTGGAAAATTTTTATTAAAATACTCTCGCACGTTGTTGTGATAGTGACAGGAGGGAAATCCATCTTCCTGAGAGATGTAATCATTGCTGTCTTCATTCAGCTGAGGTGTCAGCCAGTTTTGTAACATGTCCAAGTAAATCATTCCAGTGACGGTGGGCTCTACAAAAAAAAAAAAAAAAAAAAAAAAATGGCCCATACACCTTCTCTTTCGAAATCACGCAGAAGACAATGACTACGCGGAAAATTTCAGAGATAAAAAGTTGCTTTGTCGCGATGAGTAAGCCAGCGAAACCGTCTCCTTCAAATCTTTGACGAGGTTCTTGCATATTCCAACATACAAAACGATTGCTCACGTTTAGTAAACGTCATTTTGCCATTATTAATAACTACTGCCACCTAGCGATAAATCATGGCAACTAAGAGCAGGCTTTTCTTATTAAAAAAAAGCTTGGAGAATTTCTCTCTCTATCGGCATGTCAATTGCCATGACATGTTGCATACTTTGTTATTAAACTTTAAAATTTTTCACGGACTTATGAATAATCCCGTATAAGGTATAATCTTGAGTTGTATCAGTTTTCTGATGTTACTGCATATGGGCAAGGCATATGCAAAGAATGATTAAACACGAAATTCCTTCCCCCTCTCCTCCAAAAAAAGGCATGGAGAGTAAACCTGACGGAAAAAGGAATGTGGGACAGCCAAGCCTGCGATGGGTAGACAGAGACTTGGAAGACCTGAGAAAGTTTGGAATTAAAGTATGGTGGATTGTTGCCAAACATAGGAAAGCCTGGAGGAAGTTTCTGAGGGAAACTGAGACTCAACTTGGGCTGTAGAGCTTATGATGATGGGACTGGATCTTAATATACCAGGTAAAGGGAATAGAGGTAATTACTATAAAAAATACTTTAATGAACTCACTTAAACCAAGTAGTTCACAATTTTTGCAAGTACAGTAAATGAAAACACTTTTGTCTATTAAACTTCTGAGTACATTCGAACCTAAGAAACAAAAACATCGTCAGCTCCTCCTCCTCCTCCTCATCATCATCATCATCATCATCATCATCATCATCATCATCATCAACATCATCATCAGTGTGTATGTGTCTAATGCTACCCACTTCAGTTGCGTGATTTGGGTTCCGCATACTGTGGATAGATGACAGGATTGTGACCCATTTTCAACTTGCACACTACTTTGGCAGGCCATGTTATGCATGATATGTACCTGTGAGGAGTTATATCGTGTACTACAGTCGAGCCGTTCTTATTTCCGGCAGCAAATCACACGACAGCTTCTGGTCAGCTGACACGCTGCTTCACTGGCAGTGGTTGTCGTCAAGGTTATGCAGACGACATACCGCTTCCCGCTCGCGGTGGATGTTACTGCGTGTCAAGTCTACCCTTGTACTCTTAACGAAGTTTTAGCACATGTCTAGTCTTAAACATCGAACGAAAAATTATTTCCTACGATAAATAATTAGTAATATATGAATACATAATATTATATATTATTGTTATTGTTGATCCTAGCATCCCAGGACACAGAAGACTTACCATGTTGTGCTATAATTGGTTTTTACGACCATTTGAAATAACAATTTTCGTAAATACAGAAAAAATATTAGAAATTATTAAAATGGGAGAAAGCTGTAAAATATAATAAATAAACATTTTTTATGTGAATGAATAACTAAAACCACACATCCTGTAAATTAAGTAAAATATGTTAGTATTAAAAATTTTGTCATGATAAGTCATTGCTACATAAAAAAATTACACGAAGAACCTTGCCTAACGGTATTGTTCAATTTAGAGGTGCTATGCCTAGATCGCTACAATCATTGTTAGTACCTGCCGCTGCCATAGTTCTCAGTTTATTTTCTTCTTTGCCGGATTGTCCGTACTTCTCTGTCGTTATTTGAGAAACCGTGAACTTGTTCACATCACACGCATCAGCTGTTCATTGCACCATTTGCAATAAACTACTCTTATTTTCACGTTCATTTTCGAAATAATCTCTAATGCTAAGAATCATTTCTCTGCTTTGCGAATTGGTCTTCCGACTCCTCCGCGGGATTGTGATGCTGAAAACTCAGCAATAACACAGCACTAACAACAATACCGACTGATTGTTCGACAACCAGCTATTAGAACTGCGTTCGTTCACTATTGGCTTGACAGAGATTTAGCAACACCGCTATTGCCTACCTTCTTTGCGCCAAAAGTCGAGAAGGCGTGGCCACGCCGGAAATAAGAACGGCTCGACTGTAGGGTGGGTGTAAGTGTAGTGTATAAAATGGGTGAGGATGATGATGAAGGTGCGAAAAGGAGAAGGAGAAACCTGGTGCCTACTCCTGTCGAGTAGCATCAAGGGGGCCGCCAGGCTTAACGTCCCCATCCGACGGACAAATCACTATCAACAGTGACATATGCCTTCTCTTCATATGCACTCTCAGAGAGATTTGGGACTTATTCAAGGAATATTGGTGCACAATTTAGTGATTAAAAGTTGTGCACCTCCATCTCTCCTAGTCCTGAAGTAGAAATTTTACATGAAAATTTCTGACTCCGCCGGAAATCGAACCCAGGTTGGCTCATCACCATCAGATAAGTTAGGATTATATTAGCGATTTTTCTCTCAGTTTATATTCGAAAGCTGAACACCTCAAAATCTGTGCTTCAGTGGCTGACCATGATAATATCTTTGAAAAATATTGGAGTGCAAGAGGTCAAATGACTTTGTCAAACGCCTGGCATTAGAAAACAACAACAACATATTCGAAAGCTTCAAAGCTATATTTTATATTCTTTCGACATCCATTTGCGACAGATGCCCTATTGATTTTATTTAGTATTTTTTCATTTTGTCTCCTATATTCTTCTTTTTGTTCTTTTATATTCTTTTCATAATATATTATATTGTATTTTTGGGGATGCTAACGGAAGGGCATCTCTGCTGGCTGTATTTCACTTCTCTCCTTTGATTGACTGTACTGGGACAGTCATTGTCTTAATTTTATTTAATTATTTTTTTATGTTTCTTGACCTAAAAGCCCTTATGGTTTATAAAAAATGAATACTTCATCTTGTATAAAATTATTTTCGTCACCGGCATAGCTCAGTTGGCTAAGGCCCTTGCCTGCTGATCCGGAGTTGCACTTGGGCGCGGGGTTGATTCTCGCTTGGCTGATTATCTGGTTGAATTTTTTCCGAAGTCTTCCCCAACCGTAAGACGAATGTCAGGTAATCTATGACGAAGCCTCGGGCTTCATCTTGCCAAGTACCATTCACTATCACCAATTTCATAAATGCTAAATAATGTAGTAGTTGATATAGTATTGTTAAATAACCAACTAAAAAAAAAAGTTGTTTTCCATGCAGAATTTCTTTTTTAAATGGAATGCCAGTACAACTTCTGAAACTTTTCTTCTGAAATTGCTTCAACTAGAACAATATTTCATCATGTGCCTTCCCTCCAACATTTCATTATCCCAAACGTGACAAAGAGAATTTCCAATACTGCTCCACGAGAACTGTTTCACTTTATTCAAAGGCTTACAAATAAAAAAAATCTCAAAGTCATGATCTTATGCCCAACATTTTATTAAAGAAGTCTACCAAAAAAACTCTTGTATATTTGGCAGTGTTTTTCAATAAAGGTATTGTAAAATAAACAAAAATTGTAACAAAATATACAGACATTTTACTTTTATTTTCCTCTTGTAAAGAATAGGGACTTGAATGCTTGCACTGCAGCCTGAGGCTTATTGTGCTTATAATAATAATAATAATAATAATAATAATAATAATAATAATACGTGGCGCTACAGCCCGTGAAGGGCCTAGACCGACCAGCCGGCTGCTGGCCTCACGCCCACATGTCGAAGCAGAGGTTGACGATCATCCAACCAGAATGGAGGTATTGTGTGGTTAGCACGATGATCCCCCAGCTGTTATAGCTGGCATTCGCAACTGGATTTCGCTACCTATCGTAGCTCCCCAAGTGAATCACGATGCTGGGTGGGCACCGGTCCCATACACTGGCCGAAATTTCATGAGAAAATTTCTTCCCCCATGAGGACTCGAATAAAAATTAGACGGCTGGAGTGGCTGGGCCACATTATCAGAATGGACAATAATAATATTCCTAAAAGATTACTAGATGCCACGCTAAGTGGTAAAAGAAGAGCAGGAAGACCTAAACTACGATGGTTGGATGATGTTCAGGATGATCTAGTTAAAGCAGGAATTAAGAGATGGAGACGGAGAAGCCCTAGAGAGGGAAGATTGGGCGGCAATTCTTAAGGAGGTCAAGGCTAAACTAAAAGGGCTGTATGACCACAGATGATGATGATGATGATGAGGACTCGAACTTGCGCGCATTCCGTAATGCGAGTCCTAGGCAGGATGGCTTATTGTGCTTACCACTCCTATTCTGTGAATGATTGGGTAGCCAAACGGCTGCGCTCTTGTACAAGTATAGCACGCCACACCGTGAACTTAACCCGGGCTGTTGTATGGATGATGATGTGTGAATTAATGATGGCGAAATATGTCCAAGGTCAAACATAAAAAATTACCCAGCAATTCTGCTTCAATTGGTTGAGGAAAAACCCCAACCAAATAACTTGTCCAAACTGCTCATTCCATGGCCAGAAGCGCTAACCATTACTCCACAGTGGTGGACCAATTTTACATTTACTTTATCTGTTTATTTAAAAGAGCAAGATGTCATATAAAATGTGATTTCTAATTGTTTTATTTAATCTCGTCTTTAAGTTTAACCGGGATTCTTTTTTCTGCATTGTTGTGCAGTATGTTGTTCATATTTCTTCAAGTGGCTGCTTGAACACCTGCAGAGTTCTAACCATCAGTACAGGCTGTTACAAAAAAACATAGTGCTTCCATTTCTCTGATGAGGTATAGAAATTCTTATACATTCAGAAATTTAAAATAAATATTATAGTCCAGACACACGGTCTGAAGACAATAATTTGTCAATTTAAGCACAGAAACTTAATCATAAACAAAAACAAGAACAATCTTTTGAATTCAGTATTTTCTAATGTTAATAGAAAAAAAAAAAAAAAAGAGTTCGGCCAAGTTCGGGTGGGCAGTGCCCCCCCCCCCATGTCCCACCATAACTCCGCCTATGACCAGTTCTCTCATGTGTACCTATGTTAAACATATACGGTATATGTCCATGGTAATTGCAAATATTACCTACAAATAATTTAACATCCGGTTCGTCCGAACTAGTGCGAACGACTGAATATCACCACTGGATGCTCACTATCTTAAAAAGGTTGAGAACCCCTGTACTAGACTGTGCTTATAGGCTGCAGCGCACATTGATGCATTTTCCATGGTCCATTACCACAAGCAATCAGAACAGTGGGCATTATTTTTCACTACAAGACATTACTATACTTTTAATTATACTGTATAAACATTTACATAGAGATAAAAAAAATTACAGGAGAAAAAGTTCGTCCAAAGGGCTGGACTCTGGAAGAGTACCCAAAACGCTCATTGCATTTCTGTTTATTTCATTTCATTTATACTGTTGAATGTTGTTATCCTTCGGAATTTCTTATGCTATTTGTCCATCTACAATAAAAAAATAATAGGCCTAGACTATATACAGGTACTACATTACAACAGAACTGATTAATTATGAACTGAATGTTACATTTTAGAAACTAATATTAATTTGAAGAGTTATGTGGTTATACTGTTTACTAATACCACAGTCTAGTATATACAGTCGTGAAGCTTGAGTTTATGAGGGTTCTAGAAACAATAGAGTGTGCAGGTACTATTTCGCATTATCTGTGATGAGGCGATAGTAGCGATCCTAATGGTTAGCAACTAACTACGGATGCATATTTACTACGTATTGAGCTTCGTGACTGCATATACTAGTCTGGGTAAGATGAACTAATTTTATACGTTTACTGTAGTACGGTATACGTAAACTTAGGCATATACAGTTATTTGATTATCCCATTCCTCACAATTAGGCCTAATAATGTTGTTACTGAATTAAAAAGACATTTTCGTTTGTTGAATCTGAACGTTTTATACATGTTTGTATTTTGGTGCCGTATTTTGTATTTAGCGGGCGTCAGTTTGATTGTAAATGAAGAATGAGTTTTTTCTTGCTAGAACGGGGAAATTTGATCGCCAGTAGGGAAAATGGAAAGTTAATATTGACGTCACGGAGGAAGTTTATTACTCCATGCTAATGCGTCATATTTGTTAGATTATTAAGCATGACCGTGAATAGAGTGGAGTTACAAAGTATGAATATGAAAATCGATGAAATTGTTTCACAAACAATAAATCAGATCCATTAACGTCCTCATGAATAATATGTTTGTAATGCTGTTAATTCGTATGTTGTTGACCAGTAACATTTAGATACAGTGTAATTAATACTAATAAATATATATATTTTTTTATTTATATTCGGGTTTCCAACTAGCTACTTGGGCAATGGCCCTTGACAATAATAAGTCCCTTGTGTCCCATGAAATTGATGACTTAATCTGCAATAAAAGAGATGATCTTGAAGAAGGGGAAATTGAAGACGATGATACTTCAAATGATGGCATAAACGTAGGGAAACCTGATGGATATGACAGATACACAATAAATAATCACAGTACACTTAGTGCGCTAGTTCCTTCCGTAGAAGTGCATGATAAAGAGATCCTAACCTCACATACACCTCAGTTTAAATCAAATTATACTACTTCCATCGGTGACAGTAGTTGCCTGGATAGGTTAACAGAAGGTGACGAGAAAACATCAGTGACACATGTAGGAGAGGTTGAAAAATACATGAATTTTCCCAAGACACGCAAAAGAAAAAGACACAATAAGCATGTTGAGGGAATTGAAAGTGTTTTAATATCGAAATTGAAACGAAACACTGATAAAATCGAATCTGAAAAAACAGAAAGAGATGCCAGTCATTCCAGTGAAAATGAGGCAGTTAATGATGATGAACTATTGTTTGTTCGAGGTGCATCTCCCATTATATGCAATGATTATAATCATTTGTCCCATTATGAAAGAAAAATATCTGATCGTGCAAATTGCCCACTAGTTGACAATCCTCATTATCAGCTTCATACTGACGGAGACAATATTGAATCCAGTACCAGTAGTTGTGATTCTCCAGCTTCTATTATACGGAGTCACTCTAAAAAAGGTCACAAACTAGGGCACAAAGAATTGAGTAAGAAAAAGAGACGATTGAAAAAGAAGCATCATAATGACTATCGAAATAACAGCAAGAGACGTAATCGAAAGATGAAATTATGTAAATATTATGTGGCAGGCAGTTGCTCGAAGAAGGAAAAGTGTTTATACATGCATTCAAAATTCCCATGTAAGTTTTATCACACTGGACTTTTGTGTTTTGCAGGAGATCGTTGTAAATTCAGTCATAAGGCCCGTAATAAAAATATGCAATCCTTATTGGATACACATCAGAAAATAGCTTCAAAAGAAATGAAATATGGTCACAATAATATCTGCACTAATATTGGAAAGAAAAAAATACCATCGCTCCTTGAAATAGAAGTACCAATTCCTCCACAACTTCTAACGCGCAACACAATGTTCAGGGAAGACTTACGTTCTTCAAACAAGTATGACTTGCCAGTCTCTGAAGAAGGAGGTTCTCATACACCAATGCCTTCTTCACCAAAATATGATTCACAAAATCAATATGGAAACTTCGCCGTCACTCAGCCAGAGGACATGAATGATCTTCGAGACTCTAATAACGAGAAGATTCATCAGTTAGAAGATATTGAAGTGAAACATATAGAAAATAGGGGAATAGAAGTAGAGACAAAAAGTAATAAACAAATTACATGTTTCTCTGCATGGCCCACAATAGCCTCACAAGAGTGTTACGAAAATGAACAATTAGAAAATAATAACTTTTTACCCCTGAACCTGCCTAAGAAACAAAGAGAACTTTTCCTAAGGGTTCAACAACAACAGAAAGAAGCTACAACCTCAAATATCCTGACTCATCAGAAGGAGAGTGAATTAAAAAGAATCAATGATACAGAGGGAAAGAAAATTATTGAAGAAGCGTATTGGTATTCAAGTGATGAAGAGGATGCAAGTTTGACAAATGTTCTCAAGAAACTTTCCAGTCAAACGTCGTCATTAAATTCATCTAAGGAACTTTCGCATAAAGAAATCAGTGAGTCTGTAAGCAGAATTTTTTCTAGTATTAAACTCCAGACGAAAAATATTACTTTTGACTTGAAAGGAACTTCTGCATCGACCTCACAGTTAGAAGAACATACTGATGCCCTGATACAAGTGCCAACAATGCAAGCCAGAGATCCCAGACTTGCTTCACGAGATCTTCGTAGTAGGAGTAACATCACAGCCTCAGCAGGAGTACCTTCTATTTGGTGCTGCACTCAGATTGAAACAAGTCCATCGAAAAAGAATACTACGAATTGTTACAACAGTCCTGGAAAGATTAGTATTTACAACAGTACTGCTGCCGCCTCATCTTCTGGATCTTCTAATGAAATACAGATAGGCCAAAGTGGTGCTTTTCCTTTTTCTGGAATTGAGACAATCAATTTTGGAGATGGAGGTGATGTTGGTTGTAGAAAAATGTTCATTTCCCAAGATTTACAAACTGGTAAGAGGAATGATGTGGATTTACGTCAGACGATCAGACCTCTGACATCATCCTTTTCACTCATTTGTGGTGACACTGACCTTAGAAGAGCTGGTCTCAGTGGTGATGTAGACCTGAGAGAAATCATGGGATTTCCATTCAATCCTGTACACATTCATAAACCTGCAACCGAAATAGATGCTTCATTACATTCTCATCTACCCATCCGTTACAAATTAGTGCCCATCAAAATACCACGACCGAACTTTTCAGGATTAAAAGTGAATAAAGCAGATCCACACGTTCTTAATGACCCAAGGTTACGCAAACTTTTCCATTTACCATCAAATAATTTGAATAACATAGTACCGGTACCACTGCAATCTACATAATTCTGTTCTACTAGACTACTGGTAACTACCGACAACAGAATAATGGAACAACAGAAACACGTAAAAGGATTATAGTTTCAGATAACTCCATTTCTCCAGTTAAGAAAAATATGAACCTGCCATGATGCCTATTCCAGATATAATTCTACTGCTGAATTGGTATCTTCTAGAGTTACAGCAGATTTGAGCTGCAGCAAACCAGCAAAGATGTCTCAGCAGTTCCAACTTAATTTATGCTGAACACCAAGTCATGATATTACAGGATTGGTAAGTAAAGTGAGTGCTGACACAGACCAGAGGGTAATGTTACCGTCTACCAATATGGACACACAAAACCAAAGAGTGCGTAATGTGAAGACCTGAGAAAACATGCAACATGACTAGAGAACTTTCACTCCTTCTCTAACTGGTGATAAAATGTAGATATTACATCATATAAGTAGGTGAAAGATTTGTTCGAACGTTTATTTGTGATTAATTTCTGCAATTAAGTTTCTCTTAGTATATATAAATAAAGTGTTTAACTTTCAATGAAAAGTTATGTAACTTTTTCTTTGTCACAAAATATGTAATCATTATTGAAAATTATTAGTTTTACTGAAGATTTCTTTCTATTGTAAAATCGGTTTTTGTTCACTTCTTTACCAATTAAAGTTCAGTACTATACTGTATAAAAGTCATTTTTGACGTAGAATTTTGGTACGTTAATTTGAGATGATCGTGACTATACATAACATAGCTTATGGTTCTATAATATTTGAAGAGTCCACTGCAAGAATGATGGATGTCACTTTCTTGTCGAAAATGAACCAAGACTGTTAATGCATAGCTTAAGACATATAGAATATACCGTACATAGAGAGTTATATGGCATTAACACTGATAGTCATTGTCCAGTAATGATCAGAAAATCACAGTTAAGCTTTGAGCGCTACGCATTTCAAACTTTCAATTGCTTCTCATCCAAATGACATCCATCATTCTCGCAGTGGACTTTTCATTTTTTAATGTCTTAAGCAGTATTTATGTATTGTGTTATTATAGACAATGTAATTTTTCATGATTAGTGAACTCAGAACCAACAGTAAATCTGAAGTATAAAGGCGTGAAATAATAGCCTAATATGTGAACTTAGCTTCAATTTTCAAATTGTTCTATATTTTGATAAGTCTAGTTGCCTGGTTTAATTGTTTTCTTTAATCAGAAGTTAACATTTATTAATATTTTCAAATAATTTTTTAAGATTCCCTTTCTCTTCAACTATGTACAGTAAATATAAGCCTAACATTAAACACAGGGACATTATACGGTATTTATTTTGAACTATTATGGAATAATATGTGCTTTTATTGTAATTTTGTGAACAGTTGCTCCTTTGTCCTCAAAAATTTAAAATGCCGAAAAATTAAGTTTATTTTGCTAAAGAGTTTCGGAAATTATTTTCTGGGTTTGAAATATATAAATCAAATTATTTAAAATGTTCCATAAAGAGCGAAATGAAACTGTTACCTAGGGAAAAACTTAAAGTTTAACACATTATGTCAAAAATAAAAGACTATAAAAATAATGAGTAAATCATTTAAATGGAATGCCTAACACCAGAATTCCTAAACAAACATTTCAATCAACCAACTGGAAAACGCAACATAGGAACACCGAAAAAGAGATGAAAATATCAACTTCAGCTTGAGAATTAAGGAACAGGCAAGAAGCCTGACCCTTCACAATTCATAATAATGGTGATGGTGGTGGTGGTAACATTAGAGTTTTGTTACAGTATCAATTTTGTTCAACTTCCCCTCCCCCCCAGAATCAAAATAAATACTGAATTTAAGATTAGATTTTTATTTTTATTTTATTGGGTTATTTTACGACGCTGTATCAACATCTACGTTATTTAGAATCTGAATGAAATGAAGGTGATAATGCCGGTGAAATGAGTCCGGGGTCCAGCATCGAAAGTTACCCAGCATTTGCTCGTATTGGGTTGAGGGAAAACCCCGGAAAAAACCTCAACCAGGTAACTTGCCCAACCGGGATTCGAACCCGGGCCACCTGGTTTCGCAGCCAGATGCACTGACTGTTACTCCACAGGTGTGGACAATTTGAGATTAGATATAGTAGTGTTATTGATTCTGTATTTTTACATCCCTTTGAAACTGCATGTTAGAAAACATGGAGTGATTTTATTAGAATTATGGGTAATGATGTAACAAAAATATCAGAGAAACTGAAGTACTCCTGTAAAAAATCAAACCCATAGCCACTCCGTGCACCATACAACTCACAGGTCGAACTATGACCCCTTCGGTAAGAAACAGTCAGGTTCATTCCGAACTGCAACACTTCTACAATACCATCTCCTTTTAGGAAGTGAAACCTTACCATGTTCTACCTTATATTGATTCAGCTATGCACCAACACCAGACATTCACAGCAACTGGATCACCTGGTTATGTGGTTAGCAAAGTGCAATGCTACCATTTGAGACAACATAGATAACACAACACATTCCCAGTCCCTACGTTAGGGAAACTAGCGCCTATAATTTCATTACTACTGTTACACAACCTTTGAGCACACATTAGAAACTGTGTTAGGGTAAAGGACACTGGGATATTAATGTTGAAGGTTAGGATATAAAAAATCTTGCTTAGGACATAATACTAGGAACACTACAAGGTACCAATTAAGAATCTCAACCCATTGAACTATTTCCATTGTCATATTTGCCAACAGAAAGTTCTTTGAAGTATGATGTCTAGTTTTAGTCATTCAGACATTGTCCTTCATCATTACATAACTAATATTCTTGTACAGATAATGTATTAAGCATGTCAGTTCTTATTTGCAAAGGATCTAAAAGGGGGGGGGATGTGAAATATAGTGAAATTATTCTAGTGAAAGGTGTACTGATATTATCGCCGTGGTCTCATGCTTAACATTCGGCAGGTCTTTGAAATTTAATTGTATTATTGTTTTCAATTTCTTATGTCGCTGCTCCAATCACTCGCCTCAATTTCAATGTTGCAACCAATAAGCTGCTTCCATTATAAAATGACATCTACTTGTCTAATCCATGTGGACTAAAACCGAGGTTGCAATGTCTTGTGCTAAGGACGAACATTAAGGTATGTGATGAAAAATTAAAATTATTATTAAAGAGTTATTATTAAGAGTTAAGAATGTCAACGTACTCATATATGAAACAATAATAATAATAATAATAATAATAATAATAATAATAATAATAATCATCATCATCATCTTCTTATCTATGCGAATGACGTGAATATGTTAAGAGAAAATTCACAAACAATTAGGGAAAACACGGGAATTTTACTGGAAGCAAGTAAAGAGATAGGTTTGGAAGAAATCCCGAAAAGACTAAGTATATGATTATGTCTCGTGACGAGAATATTGTACAAAATGGAAATATAAAAATTGGATATTTATCTTTTGAAGCTGTGGAGAAGTTCAAATATCTGGGAGCAACAGTAACAAATATAAATGATACTCGGGAGGAAATTAAACGCAGAATAAATATGGAAAAATGCCTGTTATTATTCGATTGAGAAGCTTTTGTCATCTAACTTGCTGTCAAAAAATCTGAAAGTTAGAATTTATAAAACAGTTATATTACCGGTTGTTCTGTATGATTGTGAGACTTGGACTCTCACTTTGAGAGAGGAACAGAGATTAAGGGTGTTTGAGAATAAGGTGCTTAGGAAAATATTTGGGGCTAAGTCGGATGAAGTTACAGGAGAATGAAGAAGTTACACAACACAGAACTGCACGCATTGTATTATTCACCTGACATAATTAGGAACATTAAATCCAGACGTTTGAGATGGGCAGGGCATGTAGCACGTATGGGCGAATCCAGAAATGCATATAGAATGTTAGTTGGGAGACCAGAGGGAAAAAGACCTTTGGGGAGACCGAGACGTAGGTGGGAAGATAATATTAAAATGGATTTGAGGGAGGTGGTATATGATGGTAGAGACTGGATTAATCTTGCTCAGGATAGGGACCAATGGCGGGCTTATGTGAGGGTGGCAATGAACCTCCGGGTTCCTTAAAAGCAAGTAAGTAAATAAGTAATAATAATAATAATCATCATCAATTAACAATATAACAAACTAATGCTTATTCTTATCGAGGAAGTAGACGTGACAACGTGACGCTTAGAGTGAAACCTACAGAGCAACAATCGGTCGGCAAAATTATGTTTTAAAAGCACACCGCACGTTATTGTATGATGCCGGCATGTTAAGCATGAGGCCGCGGCGATAATACATCCTCCTTAAGATTATTTCACAACAATTTAAAATCATTTAAAGATTAATTTTTTTTTGAACGACTTCAGAATGTTGCATAAGTAGGCTTACATATGTGATTATTGCTTTATTGAATTATTTATTTTTGGTCCAGGGGGAAATATCTTTTTTTATGTACTGGTACTTATTTATTTATCTACCCTTGTGCCATCAATAAAAAAAACGTATGTTTTAATTATTTTTAATTTGCACAGTACGCGGTATTCTGAAGTACAGCGATTTTTTGTAGCTACTTATATTAACATACTTATTGAAATTTCGTTTTAAGGAACTCATGAAGAATAGCCTTGTAAATAGAAATCAGTGCAACCTAATGTTTGACATTTAATGTTACCAGTACCATACTTATGCAAATCTAGTCTTTCAGGTGAAGCTTCCTGTAAAGCAGATTTGAATAATTTCAAGGGAAAATTGTTCCGGGGCTGGGTATCGATCCCGGGACCTCTGGTTAAACGTACCAGCGCTCTCCCAACTGAGCTACCTGGGAACTCCACCCGACACCGTCTCAACTTTTCCCTTTATGTCCACACAACTCGCGTGGGCTGACGAAATGCCAGAGTTCCCGGGTAGCTCAGTTGGGAGAGCGCTGGTACGTTCAACCAGAGGTCCCAGGATCGATACCCGGCCCTGGAACAATTTTTCCCTTGAAATTATTCAAATCTGCTTTACAGGAAGCTTCACCTGAAAGACTAGATTTGCATAATATATACGTCACTGTGTACGTTAACAGAAAACCACAATTCCAAGTCACACAGAGTTTGTGTGCACTCGATGTGGGTCTCTGGCGTTTCGTCAGCCCACGCGAGTTGTGTGGATATAAAGGGAAAAGTTGAGACGGTGTTGGGTGGAGTTCCCGGGTAGCTCAGTTGGGAGAGTGCTGGTACGTTCAACCAGAGGTCCCGGGATCGATACCCGGCCCTGGAACAATTTTTCCCTTGAAATTATTCAAATCTGCTTTACAGGAAGCTTCACCTGAAAGACTAGATTTGCATAATATATACGTCACTGTGTACGTTAACAGAAAACCACAATTCCAAGTCACACAGAGTTTGTGTGCACTCGATGTGGGTTTCTGGTGTTTCGTCAGCCCACGCGAGTTGTGTGGATATAAAGGGAAAAGTTGAGACGGTGTTGGGTGGAGTTCCCGGGAGAGCGCTGGTACGTTCAACCAGAGGTCCCGGGATCGATACCCGGCCCCGGAACAATTTTTCCCTTGAAATTATTCAAATCTGCTTTACAGGAAGCTTCACCTGAAAGACTAGATTTGCATAATATATACGTCACTGTGTACGTTAACAGAAAACCACAATTCCAAGTCACACAGAATTTGTGTGCACTCGATGTGGGTCTCTGGCGTTTCGTCAGCCCATGCGAGTTGTGTGGATATAAAGGGAAAAGTTGAGACGGGATCGATACCCGGCCCCGGAACAATTTCTCCCTTGAAATTATTCAGCACCATACTTCTTTTCAATAAATACAGAACAATAAATGACACAGAAAACAATTTAATAACAAGGTACAATGTCTGAGTACAAAAAAACTAGACAAAATAATTCAATTAAACCTTCCATAGCAATGGAGACATTCTAAAGGAAACCTGTTGTTCCTAGTGATACCTTAACCATTATAACTTCCTACTGTCATATCTTTATTTCAGCATCTCAGTGCAGGACACACAAACACAAGGAGCGTTGTCAGTGTCATTGTCACATCATGAGCTTTTTCCTGTTTATTCTCCATACATCACCTGACATCCAGTAATACAGATAATCGAGTCTATTGCATATGAAACATAGTTCTTGTACATAAAAAGATTAGTGGGATTGTTGAGGATAAACAAAATGGCAGAAACACATACATCTATACGTGTCTATATAAGAAGAATTTTCATGAATGTATTCTTTTGTTTCTCACATTAAATTCTTCAGAAGAAATAAGCATTTTTTTTTGTATTACATATCACTTTTATAAATGAAAATGTAAAATTCTCTTTTAAAAAATGTTTCATTATCTTGCAATAATAAAGATGAATATTTTATCACCTGTGGAATATTAAACAGCACACACTTTGAAAATGTGATCACTGTGACACACAGAACCCTGTCAATATTTTTAAACATATTTCTATAAATTTGACAGTGAGAAGGTCCTTACTGTTAACGAACATGTGATCTTCTAACATTAGTTCATGTCTGCCACCACATGCTGGACAAATATCTCTGTTTACTGGTACATTGGAAACCTATAAAACAGTAGAATGCTTAATATTATTGTAGTCTATTGAATAACATGTAATCATAACATTTTAGTAATACTGAGGTTCAATTAGGGTTGCCACATCTCCACGAAACTTGGACGGGACACGATAAGAAGTGTAGAAAAGGAGTTAGTTAGTCCTAAAATGTGCATACAGACAAGTTAATCACGCATGAACGATATAGTCATAAATTCAGTTAGTGTACACTAGCAGTACTTTCAAACAAATTATAGAATAAGATGACAAGTAGGCAAGCTTCAAATAATTTGACAATGACAATTCCACGGGAAAAACTTAACTTATTTTATTACTGAAAATACTTATGATGTCCGTCAGTTAGGTCATCAGAAATAGTCAAAACTGGTCGAATTGTGTTCCCAGCATCATCAAGGTTGGCCACCGAGACTCTTGCTAGCTGATGACTGATTTTGTATGCAGTTGCGTTTTTGTGTGGTGCTAGTTTGACACATTTATTGCTCAATGCATGATTCATTGTTTAATGTCGTGTAATATAGTGAGAATTCGAGAACAAGGAATGTCTATTTATGACAGTTATGTGCAAAAATATTTTTATGTTACAAATCCTGCAAGAGGAAATTTTGTGCATTACAGTATGTGAAATGTTTGACGACAAAATAATTAACATAGGTTTGTCCCCTTCTAGATCTCCAGAGCTAAATCCCTGTTACATTTGAGGGCTACCCTTAAATAAAAAGTGTACATAAACGATTCACATAATCTGAATGATTTAAAGAAAAATATTCGCCAAGCAATTTTTTTATGCAAATCTAGCTTTCAGGCAAAGCTTCCTGTGAAGCAGAATTGAATAATTTCAAGGGAAAAATTGTTCCCGGGCCGGATATCGATCCCGAGACCTTTGGTTGAATGTATAATGCTCTACCGACTGAGCTACCCAGAAATTTCACCTGACACCATCCCAATTTTTTCTTTTTTTTTGAAAAACATAACTTTATAAGAAAACAGAACTTTATAATTTTCATTTTGCGTAAGTACTGTATTAACTTATAAAGTATTCACTACATAAATTTATTGCAAGGTTACGTTTACGATTCTGAAATATTGTTGTGAGTATTATAGTTAAATTTTTTTTCTTATTATTAACTTTATGGATGTTCACTCTCACAGACTACTCCAAAAACTATTTAATTATAGTTCTTTGGAAAGAGTGATCTTGCGAAGAATCAATGGAGGGACTAATTTTCAACCTGTAGCAAAACAGACCAAGAGGCCTAATGCATGATTGCTAATAATATTTAAAGGTGATGATTTAACAGCTACAAGGTCTGGTATATGCTATAGAAAAATTACTCAATAAATATCTTTCTAAATACATAGACAGCTTGTCCAGCGGGGAGAGGAAAAAGGTAGCTGTATTTGTTTAGTCCATGTGTACTTTCACCAAAAGATGGTGGTATTTTCGATTATTCTGAAACTCATTTCAGAGGAACAAAATAGCATTCCAAGGTGAATAGGGCTCGAAACGGACAGAACCAGGCATTTATAAGATACCGTAATCAGTCGAATTTGGTATTTGTGGCAACCCTAGATGCGTTTAATACTATATATTAAGACGAGTGATTTCATTAGTGTCATATTTTTAACTAAATGTAGAAAATGTTATTTAGCTCTCAAAATATCAAATTTCGGCCCCCTTATTTTCGAAGATACTGCTTGTAACTTAATGTTTAAAATGGATACTTAAGTTCGGTGGTCTAATGGGTATTGATTTGTATCGTGAGTTTAAATCAGCAAAATGCAATTAATTTTTCCGGCAAAAAGAACATGTAAATATGACTTTCTTCGTAAAGTTAAACGTCCTACGTCACAATAAGTTTGTGTTATATATAAGATAAAGGAATCTCAGAGCATTAGACAAATTAATGAACATTACAAGCAAAGTTCTGAAACAGAAACTTTATACTGTCCACCAATAGTTCCTAATTTCAAGTGTAGACAGCTCTGCCGGGCCAATTTCTAATAGCACCCTCTGATATTTAAAAATAAAAACAATACGAAAATTCAGCCGATAATCCAGAGTACGAATTCCACTTCAGAAGTGATATTTGACTTCAATCAATTAACAGAATTTTATCTCAGAAGTGCTTTAGTTGACAATATCTGCAGAACCAAGAGGGCTGCCCTCTTGTGCAGAACACGGAAAACAACGAAATAAAACTCTTCTCAGATATCTTTTCACAATGAACTAACTTTGAGGGGAAGGGGGGAAATAAAATAAAATAATTTTAATAAAATTTATCTCTAAGGATTTGTTCATTACTTTTACAAAATGAAGTAACTGTATTAGATGCAAGTTGTTGTTCGTGACCTAGTAGATCATACAATAAAACCTGGATTTTATGTTTTCCTTGTTTCTACGTCAGATTTTAAAAATCCCACCGAAACTAACATAAGAAAAATGTTAAATTTTTCCTTGATGTTAAGTTGTCAATTTGTGTAATTTCTTGATTTTATGTTCAGACTACGTTTTAATGGTCAATAATAATTATTGATTATTCTACATTGATCAAGGTATAATCAGGTTATTTGAACATTATTAATCTTGTGAGAAAAATAATATGCGCAATTGATAAGTTGATTCATGATGCAACTCTGATTAAGGTGAATGTTCAGGATGCTCAGCATTTCATTGGGAAGCAATCACGAACTCAACAATATCTGTTTTCATGTGGATTAACTATGAATGGAAATAGGTCTCTCAGGATAAAGTGCAACAGAATTAAACATGGCAAAAGACAAATGGGATCAATTAGAAGATGGTATGTCATATGAAAAAAAAGGTTTTGTAGGCTGTGGTGATGAAATTGTAACATGTGAAGTTCTGAACACAGAACAAATTGTTAAAAGGAAAGCTAGCATTTGATGCATCTGAAGAAGAGCAGGAGGAAGCTGAAGGAAACAGTAAATTCCCAACAAGTTTCCTGTCACACTGGAAGGCATCAGCAATGCTAGGAAATACCTGAAGAGGTTTGATTGTGATAACCTGATGATAATGTAATGACTAGGATTGCCAACTTTTTTCGAAGACAAATTATTCCTTTTCAATTATTGAAAAGCAACTTTATTCTACACTTCGCCAGCTAGGATTAAATTAAGAGTATTTTGAGAAAGATTTTGTCTCGCATAATAGTTGAAGTCAAGTGCAATTTGCAGGTCTGATTTGCAGTGGCGTAGCATGAAATTTTGAGCAGGGGAAGCTAACTCAAGTTGTCTTTCATGCAATATGAGAAAACGTATTACAAAAATATAGTCTTAAAATAAATAGTAGTCAATGTCAAGTCAGCAGTCGAAGATTGGTTGGAACCTCGTAACACCAATAAGGCATGACCTCAAATTGTACGTAGTAAAATATGATTTCATGGTTTACACATTTCTCTAACAAACAGACACGGTCATTTGTTTTTTAAATCGCACTTTTGTTTGTAAGTCAGTCTTGATAATAGAATTGTCCTAAAAAATTCAAGTAAATTGGTGTCAGGAACTGTTATTTCACTCATTATTTATTATATCAGCCACAATGCACACTAACACTTCAACTGAACACAACTCACGAAAGGGATAACTTGGAAACAATTATTTTTAATGTAAAAGCTAGCTTCTTGCGAGCCTTGTGACCAGGGTAGTTTAGTTAGAAAGGGATGGAAAGTCTGCGGGGTAGGTTACAGAGAAGAATGAGTGAAAGAAATCAGTCTGCTTGGAAGCTGGTGTGTGCAGGCTTCTTGTTTACTGCTGCATCACGAATCATCCTGAGCTGCCGCATCACAATATTTAACGCATAAATATAAACTATATTAAAATTAATAAATAATTTTGTTCATAAACTGCAGGTTTACTATGAAATTATTATTAACTGGGGAAGCTGAGCTTTTTAGCTTACATTGACGCTACGCCACTGCTGTTTGATTAGTTGTGTCATACTCCTGTTTCAAACATGTGCCCAATTTTATTGTTCATGAGATAGAACATTCTCTTTGTATAGGCATTACTACTTGGTATGTTTAGAACAAAACTAGCCCGTTTTTCTAAATTTATAATATTAATATTGTTTGATATTAAATGGGTAAGCACTAAAGCCCATTTTTGGCAAGCATTACTTTCTAAGAAGACTGTACATTTCAATGCATTTCTTGAACTACAAAATTCATTTTATAAACAATTATCATTCACGGCAAAATCATATCCTTAGAATACCGGTACCGGTAATGATTTTTACATTATGCAAAAATAAGGGAGAAAAATGCTCGAAGAGAAGAAAAATATTGGAGTCAGGAGACTGTTAAAAATTAGAGGGAAATACGGGACAGTTGGCAACTCTAATAATGACTGCCCCCAGGAGTGTTGAAAATGAAGTATACAGGATTTATCAAAAAGCAAAGAACAACAACCTACTTTAATGGACATGTCGAAGAAGTAAATTAGGTTGTAGATAACATTATTTACCATAATGATTTTATAACCTTAAGTAAATATATATATACAGAGCGTTCACCTATGGGTGGGGCCAGGAAAGCGGCCTGCCTGCGGTGTCGCTTGCGGGAATCGTCTATCCGAAAGCTTCCGCTTTCTATACTATACTCTGTAGGGTTTTAATTTTAAAAGTTTAGCAGCAGTAAAGACTGATGTTTTTGAAACACTAACTTCCTGTGAAACACGTCTTAAAGATTTATTAGGAGAGCATGTAAATGATGCACCGATTTCATCAATTTTTTTCTTCCGTCAATAACCTTCTGTTTTCACTTAGGAATTGTAGCATTTATCGACCCTGTTGTCCTTAATTTGTTAACAAGACGTCTAACAGTATCTCTACCCTGAATTGGACCAGCCGGATATTTCACTTCAAATTGCCTAAGCACCTCTCTACATGACTCTGTTTTCACATATGCATCATACATAAAAACTCTCTGTTCAAGTGTGAATTTTGCATTTTGCATTGTTAACAAATTTTACACAACGCTGAATATTTAAGCAACTGTGTCAAGAAACTGCACTGTACGTGTTAAATACTGCAACATCTGGCTCACAACTGATAACTTGTCGACCTTGACGTCCTTGATTGTCGAGCGTATCTCAACAACTGCGAGCACAAAGCGGCGTATCAGTACATGCCGCTTTCCTGGCCTCACCCGTAGGCAAATGCTCTGTATATATATATATATATATTTTTTTTTTCCTTTTTACCTACCTACAGTTAATTAATAAACCAGTGTTTTTGCGAAGTTAAAATTTTTATATTTTTATTTTGTATTAATGTGATATGACTTGAATGTGCGTAGCATCAAAACCTATGTAAGTTTAAATTTCCCTGATTTGAAATTTTCTTCCCTTTGAAAAACGTGAAATCCAGGTTTCACTGTATTTGCCATTGTCTCTGAGGTTCACAGATTAAAAACATGTTGAGAAGAAAGTATTTTTTTAAAGAGCGGCAATTTTCCTACAACGATTTCTTTCAAAAGAGAAGAAAATCCAGGAGTAAAGTGTCATAAATTTACGTCACATAAAACAACTCTGAATCAGGCAAAATTCTACACCACCAAATTTCCTTGCTTTATTGGTAGATATCTGAGACAGAACTCAATTGACAATGCAGATGATTCTAAATGATAATCTTAAGACATATGGACTGAACATACATGTTAGGAAATAAATACAAAAAGTGGAGTAGAAAGCAATAGGCCATCAAAAACGACAGAGTTTAAGAGACCGAAAGAGGAGGTCACCATTAAACAAAATTTGGATTCAGATACCAGACACAATTACTGAGCAAATAATTATGTATTGCAGAGGATATGGCACATAATGAAATTACTTACTAACAAAGGGTAAGATCTTTTCAATACTTCCGCTAGGTGGCAGGCACGTAAACTAGTTGTTATACAGCAAATCATTCTCACTCTACAAGACTTTTAAGAAAAGAAGCTGCTGTTAATACTGATTTAGCTTGTGTTTAACCCAAATAATAATAATAAAATTCTTATTTAAAATAAGAGAATCTTGTACCATAGCAGTTCAATATTGCAACATCCCAGCTGGAGATCACTCGCCATGATCACGATCACCTCATCTCAGCTTGACTGGAAACACACAGGCACTATATGAACGTCTCAGTCAAGCGTCTGTCACTATCTTACAAGTGGAATACAAAACACTGCACTACAAAGTTCTTGTTAAATTACGTTTGTGACTACAGAGTCACACAGAGCTCAGAATTCAGCATCCTTCAGCTCTAAAGAAACATCAAGATCCTTAAATATGTCCACTCACAACCTACCAGACACTTCCCTAATACGTTTTAACTCCTAGTATGGGGCATTTTAACAAGAAACATACTTCTTCATGAAGCAAAAACTCCTGTTAAAATGCAATACTGGTATTAATCAATCTCATAAATACAACATAAAGGCTAGATAATCTTAACATATATTATCCTGAATAAAACTAGTATAGACAGTCGTAAACTTGTGCTGTTAGTAAAATTGAAAATATATCTGGGATTTTGGAAATTCGAATAGACTTCTGTATTGCGATATCAATGTTTTTAGTGTTCTGTATCGACTACCGGTATTTATGTTTCTATATGATAAGTTTATAATTCAGCAAATGTAGGGCTTCAATTTATTTATTTATTTCATGTTTTAGTAGTTCTTATTTTATGAGAGAAACTTCCTTTTCTGTTTCATTAGCTTTTAACATTGGCCCACTGGATTTTATTTTATTTGTTAATATTTCTTTTTTTAATATCGGAAAATTTGATCCACAAAAGACAAATTATTCTTCTGTCTAGTATTAAACAATTAATGCTCAATGTAAAAATCAGTTCTAAATTTTTATACTGTGAACTTTATGACATCTACAAATCTTGATTATATACTTTTAACATTTTATATTACTTAGAAATATATTATAATAACCACTTTCATATGTTAACTTCATAAAGGACGAGACAAATCTCTGTTTAAAGAATTAAGAACTATTTAAAATCCCAATGTGAAATTAATAAATGTTATCATACCATACCTTCTGGGCTCTAGCACTAGTGATATTACTCTCTTATACATGCTAGCATATTGTCATATTTTCAGTTTTTTTTTTTTGTATAGTACAGTAAAATCCCTCGTAACCGGCAACACCAAAACAACGCCACTTTTGGCTGGGCAAAAAAAAAAAAAAAAGTTTAAATCTGCCACATTGCCACAGTCTGGACCGTCAGTTTTGCCATACTAACTTTAATTTTCAGTGAATATTCGAACCTAAAATTAGTGTATTATTTGTGTTGTGTGATGTGTTTTAATAAAGAAAATCCACCATTGGCGGTTCCTCGGGGGAGGGAAGGGAGGAAGGTTCTCCTCAAATTTTTCTTCTTTTGAAAGTAAATACCAAATGAAATATATGCCTTGAAATTCGAGGAAGATTCGATAATTTTTAAGTTCACAGCTATAAGAAAACCTCGGTTGATCGAGTTTTAAATGACGCACACTCATGTGCTGCTAGAAAACTGTGAGAAAGATGCGAGATTGTTTGTGTGGAGGAAAGTCAATCCTTTCCTCCTTAGTGCAGTTAACACACATAGACAACAGTGCACTAGCGGCCAGAGAAAGAAGCAGAGTTTTAAAGCAAGTAAATGAATGGAGAGGGAGGAGATCCTCCTCTGAATCAGCGCATGGGCGGGAAATAGAAACCGACTGGTCGTGCAGCAAGCTCGCTACCGCTGTCATCTAACGATGCTGCATTCAACCAGACTATAACACATCTAGGAGGAGAGACAATAAAAAGAGTTTTAACGCAAAGCTATGAAAGACATCATATAAACTTTTTTTTAAATTATAAAACAAAATATATTATTCATTGCACTTTATATAAGCTACTATTCATGGTTTGAAACTTTCGAGGATATCTGAAAGTTGAAGTTAGATTTATATAAAACAAAGAGGAAGTAGTTAGTTCTACGTTAGTATCGCAGATCTTTTTGGCCCCTGAAATTCACTTTCATTCATTGTCTACTAGACAGGACAACAGCCAAGTTGTCAGTTTTGTACAAATATATTTGAAATTGAAAGTACTCCAAACTACTATTTTTAACATAAAAAATTAATCGGTCACCTGCAGCTTTGAACAATAATGGTAGTATGGCTTTACAAGAACTGACATTCTTCAAAAGCATGTGATACTGAACTTGTAAAATGTACATGTGGCAACACAGACCACGTGAGTGGGTGCAGTGTTCTCGCTTTCCTAACAGATTATTTCCCATTCCCACTTCCGTAAAACGGTTCTGGTTATGTGTTAGTAGCTAGTCTCTTCCATCACTTGTGATGCTGTAGTGTGCGCGAAAAATGCTGCGAGTTTGTGAATTTCCTTGTAATTGTTAATTTGTGCAATTATCCAACAATGAATAGAAGTGAAAACATATTTTGGACAATTTAGGAAACTCAGTTTACAAGAAGAGATTATTGCTATACAAAAGAGAAGGCCAACCCTAACACTATCTGGTCTTACATGTAGGCTAATTTGTAGCATTTTCTCTCAAGAATGTGTCATTCTGAGCTGTTAACTTCTTTCCTCCTCTTAAGAAATATGCAGGAGCCGCCACTGACTCATAGTATGGGGCATTTTAACAAGAAACATACTTCTTCATGAAACAGAAGCTCCTGTTAAAATGCAATACTGGTATTAATCAATATCATAAATACAATATAAAGGCTAAATAAGCTTAACATATATTATCTTGAATAAAATTAGTATAGACAGTCGTAAATTTACGCTGTTGGTAAAACTGAAAATATATCTGGGATTTTGGAAATCCGAATAGACTTACGTATTGCGATATCAAGATTTTTAGTGTTCTGTATCAACTGTTTATGTTTCTATATGGTAAGTTTATAATTCAGCAAATGTAGGACTTCAATTTATTTATTTCATGTTTTAGTAGTTCTTATTTTATGAGAGAAACTTCCTTTTCTGTTTCATTAGCTTTTAACATTGGTCCACTGGATTTTATTTTATTTGTTAATATTTCTTTGTTTTAATATCGGGAAATTTGATCCAGAAAAGAAAAATTATTCTTCTGTCTAGTATTAAACAATTAATGCTCAATGTAAAAATCAATTCTAACTTTTTATACTGTGAACTTTATGACATCTACACATCTTGATTATATACTTTTAACACTTTATATTACTTAGAAATATATTATAATAACCACTTTCATATGTTAACTTCATAAAGGACGAGACAAATCTCTGTTTAAAGAATTAAGAACTATTTAAAATCCCAATATGAAATTAATAAATGTTATCATACCAGACCTTCTGGACTCTAGCACTAGTGATGTTACTCTCTTATACATGCTAGCATATTGTCATATTTTCAGTTTTTTTTTTTGTATAGTACAGTAAAATCCCTCGTAACCGGCAATACCAAAACAACGCCACTTTTGGCTGGGCAAAAAAAAAAAAAAGTTTAAATATGCCACATTGCCACAGTCTGGGCCGTCAGTTTTGCCACATTAGGAGTTCGAACGAACTTTCATTTTCAGTGAATATTCGAATCTAAAATTAATGTATTATTTGTGTTGTGTGATGTATTTTAATAGAGAAAATCCACACAGTTTTTATGTTTATTTAGTTATGTTCGGGTCGTCAGTGTTGCCACATTAGGAAGTTCGCACGAACTTTAATTTTCAGTGAATATTCGAACCTAAAATTAATGTATTATTTGTGTTGCGTGATGTATTTTAATAGAGAAAATCCACACAGTTTTTATGTTTATGTAGTTATGTGTCCCCCTCTGTTAAATTCAATTCAAGACCTCTAACAAAAATTTCCCATGGAATACATTTATTTTCCGTCAAGTGCCTCTCTTGGCATAGCTACCGGTTTGTGACCACGGTGATAATTAAAAACAAAAACCTTAGTACACTACTGAGAAGCAATAAGGAAAATATTTTCTTTTTCTTATTGCTGATACTTGACTGTTCGCCATTCACCCATATGAAGATAGTTTTGTAGACCAATTTACTGATATAGTCTTTGCCCAAGGTGCGCCATAGGAGGCTAGTCTACACTACACCTGCGATGAGATGAGATGATGAAGATTTGTTGGGATGCCACAGGAGGTTTTTTTATTTTATTGGGTTATTTTACGACGCTGTATCAACATCTCAGGTTATTTGGCGTCTGAATGAAATGAAGGTGATAATGCCGGTGAAATCAGTCCGGAGTCCAGCACCAAAAGTTACCCAGCATTTGCTTGTATTGGGTTGAGGAAAAACTCCGGAAAAAACCTCAACCAGGTAACTTGCCCCGACCGGGATTCGAACCCGGGCCACCTGATTTTGCGGCCAGACGCGCTGGCCTGTTACTCCACAGGTGTGGACGGCACAGGAGAACTGGAGCTCCTGGAGAAACTCCTGTGTTTCCTGGGCCATAGGCTTTTCCAACACAAGTTATAAATTGGAGGTACACTGGTGATTGAAACTAGGTCCATAAGATTATAAGTACAGTACTCCAGCCATTAGACCACTGTGGTGGCACTAGTGAAAATATGAAATTTAAAAATCGAAATATATTATAAATTGTTGACATTTAGCATATATACACAGCATGTCAAGTATTAATAAAATTGATTAAATATTATTCATTAATTTACTGAACATCGCACATTTGGTGATATGGGACGTACTTACATTCGACAAAATTAATGTTCTTGCCTGTCTGGTTTCCATATTCCGGTGAAAAATGAGTGGAATATTTCATTTTGAATATATCTTGCCTTCAAAACAAGTGAACAAAGCTCATTCTCTTACTTTTATCCTAGATCATATATATCCAGATAGCTCGGCCTTATAGGCTTTGACGGTAACAACTTTTGTCAGGTTTACTATGCTACCATCTAGTTGTTACGTAAGGAGTCACGTCATAATTCCCATTTGAATTGCATTAGCGACTGTACTGCCATCTCGTGTTCGTTTACGCGGACGGGTGGCGATCCTGGCGGTTGTTCTCTTCAAAGTGCTGCCGATTTTAGCATAGGGATGAGCTATCTGTTATATATATGATCTAGGCTTTTATGAAGAAATGAATTTCATTTAAACTAAAAGTGAACCAACATATTTATTATGGTGCATCTCAAGCTGAATTCTGTTTCATCTCTGTGTAACTCTCTAGTCACTCAATATTTATAATATATATACCAATTCTGTCTATTTTACAGAGCGAGTCAATGCACAGGCTGGACACAGGTTGGCTTGGCTCTAGCATAGTGTTGTAAGGTTGTCAGTACTGTTTGACAGCTGTGTCTATAGACAGGACCACACATCAAAAGATAATAGGGGTGTAACATGGAATACAGGCTCTGTTTGCATACACATGAACACGTTCAGGTCCAAATCAATCTCAATGACGAAACAATTGAAAGGATCAATTAAAAATAAACAATGTCTGCAAATGATACTTTCTTGGTGTAAGTTATACTTTATGTAGTCCAGTAACTAAAGAAGTCTTCATTCTTAACAATTTTATTAACTTTACTTGCATCTATAATGAACACCGATCAAAATACCCCTCATTTCTCGTGAAAAACAACAACTGAATAGACTACAGTGGACTTTATGTCGTCAGAAAGCAGCTGGATACATTAAGAAGATTGATTGATTAACTTTACTTCACTTTACCTCCAATAGGCTTTGGACAATGAAGGATAATACTTCAAAACTAGTCAGCCAGCTAATTTCCTAAATGGTTAACATAGTAAAGAAGTTGTAGAGTTAATCAGTGGTAAAAAAGTCTGCTATATCATGTACCGGTACCAGTACTTGTTAAATATGTTATCAGCCATCATTTTATACCCAATCCATTCATTTCTTAGCATGTAAGGACATTAAAATCTGTCTAGATTTTTTGTAGAAAAATATATTAGTGTAGATTCCGTGCACTTGATAAATGCAGTTTGTAGAAAGTTATCATAATGATATTTTCACTATGGATTCATAAAGCTACCATACATAACAGTTTTAATTAAACAAACCAGAATGTAATCTGAAAGAAATGGCTGCAAAGAATAACGAAATTTATTATAATTCATAACTAGGGTTGCCAGATGTCCTGATTTGGAGGGATATGTCCCGATTTTCATATAGAAGTTCCATATGAATTCAGGTTTCAGTAAATTTTATGTTATTGTTATCAATTAATAAACATTGAAATTTAAATATGTCACATCTGGTGCCATCTTTTGGAATTTATGCTTTAGAATTAATAAAAAATAGCTGGGGAAATCTAGGAGTCAGAACTATTATTAAGTCATTAAGTCAATAATTTGGCATAACAGATTATTGCCACAAGCCCTTCAGAAAGATGCCAGAGAAATGTGATGTAATTTACAACCAGATTAAATATTTTTTTTTTTGTATTGGAAACATGTATCTGCAATATGTTTTTTTAAATCAAAATTTCAATTTTGAAATTCATATTAGTTTTTTCAACTGTATATAAAGGGATATTTTTTATTTCGTCTTTTATTTTTTTTTGTAGTCCTGAAAATGCCAACTCTGTCCCTATTCATACCATTCATTCTTTAAAACTAAACGTAAGTACTGTATATTTTGATGAAAAAAGAATGTCCCTCTTTGATTCTATTTAATATTTTAATTGGGTTACTATGCTCACAATAACGGGTATGATATATTGCCTAAGTTTGTTCAATTAAAATTGTTACTGTCACTTGTTTTTTTAGCAATGAAGTGAACTTAATGAAAAACCCACATTAACAGTTATTTTTTAATATAGAGGAAGGCCCAAAGACTTGTACCACAGCCTGAAACTTATTTTGCTTACGTCCTTTGATAAGGATGATTGTTTTAAGTGTGTAGGATCGCATTCCTGTAAGTATTATGATTTACTGTCTGGTGCATTTATCGATTTGGCTACGCATCACCCAGTTTCGACGGAGTCTGCTACGAGAGCCCCTCCGTCATCCTGGAACTTCAGATAGATGCCATCTATATGTAAGTCACGGTGCTACATCCTGCTGCATCTTCAGTTGACCTGAAGCTATTGACAGATGATATAATATGGAAGTTGAAATTAATGAAGACAAAATGAGTCCGAGTTCCAACACTGAAAGTTACCCAGCAATTCTGCTTCAATTGGCTGAGGGGGAAAACTACAGAAAAACCCCAACCAGGTAACTTTTTAGAACCAGGATTTGAACCCGGGCTCGTTCATTTCACAATCACACATGCTGTTACACAACAGTGGTGCACAAGATAATACTTAGTGAGGATTTCAAAAGCTACTTTCGTTTTCCCCTCCATTCAATTAACTATTTCCCCATACTCACTATCTTATCAGTCATTATCATCATCATCATCATTGTTGCTGACAGTAATTTGTCATAATTGTAGCCAAATTAATTATAAATAATTGACTAAATGGCGATCTTACTTGTGTTAATTATGTAAGCATGTGTGGCTTACAGCTGTTTCGGTGCTACTTGACACCATCCTCAGAGCCTACTAGATCTCGTCGCTATCTCACCTTCGCTGCCTGTTGTGTGGGTGCGTTCATGTGATGAAGAGTTGTGTCAAATAGTGTGTGTGTTCTGAAATTGATCTGTGTGTTGAGAATTTGATTAGGGTGTGTTTTAGTGTGTCCGTATATTTCACATTGTTCTAGTGTGTTGATTTTTTTGGTTTTTGTATAGTAGTAGTATAGTAGTATAGTATTTATTAGCTGTCGTTATAGCAAAAGCTAATAACATTGTCAAATTACACGTGTGAAATTATCGTGCAAAAATGAAAATTATTCTATTACAACACTAAACATAAAACAAAATGATCATAAATACTCCTTAGAGTTCACAATTGAGAGTCAAGATTATCAAAAATAGGCTAATATCTAGATGAAAATTGTAACACGCTGATCACAAATATTATTTGATTTGCTCCGTTTATATACAATAAAACAAGAATTAACTTAACAATTTATAAGAATTTCCTAATATATTACAAAATAATAATACAATTCAGAGAAAGAAACCTAAAAAATATCTATAGCTTGATTTTCTGATTCAAAATATTCTTGTACAGAATAGAATGGGTTTCTAAGAACCCACGTTTTCACTTTGACTTTGAATATGTCAAGTGGGTTGTATGTGTAGGATTTCCATGTCTGTATTTATGTTATTGTATGTGTGGTTAGCATTAGTTATATGTTCGGCATATGTAGATGTATTGTGTCCTCTGGTTATTGCTTTAATGTGTTCTTTGTATCGAGTTTGGAATGATCTGCCTGTCTGTCCAATGTAGAAACTGTCGCAACTATAGCATGTGAGTATTTATATTCAAGTGTTAAAAGTAGTGTACGAAAGATTCAACATGGATTACCAAATTAATTGTAATTTCCACCATTAACATCTTCATCATCCAAATAATTTCTGCAGATATCAATGAAAAGATATTGTCCGTATAACATAAGTCACCAAGAGGAATTTTTATAGTAAATACATCCCGTGAAACATTAGGTCATTGTGAGTTTGTAGATTTGTTGGTAATATAACTTGAATCTGACAGAATAACAGCTGAGATTAGAAAATCTAAAGTATTTACCGATACTTTTGAGTTAACTAATCTCATTTCGTAAACAGTTCTCAAAATGTTTTACGTTATTTTTTAAATTCTGTAATGAAATATTATGTAGTGTACAATTTGTGAAGCTAAACTCACAAATTGTTAATAAACACTACTCGACAAATATGATTCAGACCTGAACAAAGTTTGTGTGATATAAACAAGGCCTTGCAGGTGGGGATCAGGGGAAAGGCAAACGAGGTCTTATTTCAAAATGGAACATGTTTACGTTTCTGAAACACGAGATACGATAGGCGAAATGTAGATAAAAAATCTATTTTTACATGGATATAAGAAATACTGTATCCATAATTATAATTAAGTAATAATAATAATATATATTTTAATAAAGTTTTATGTAAAACTAGCTTCTATATATATATATTTATCTAACATTTAAAGTTTCTTTTAGCGAGTCTTTGACTCTCAACAACTTTAAATCGGATGTAAATAAAATAGACTGCTGATCTATGCAGAGCCATGTTACATTTTGAAACAAAGCCCCCTGGTGAGAGAAGCATGTGAGAGGGCAGGGGGATTTGAACTCTGACAGACTCCCCAATCGGTCCGGTTGCTTTCCGGCCAACAGCACACAGCAGTAGCAGCAGCAACAACAGCAACAACAAACGAACAACAATCAACAACACGAATATCACAGTAAACTTTTGCACTTTTGCTGGAGGTAGTGTGAAGGCTACCGGAGTCCAGTTGCACTACACAAAACTGCGGTGGCTCTTGTTGTCCCTTCATACCACCTCCGGGAAGGACCTGGACCTCATCTACGTATTTCTTCATTTTCTTCTTCTGCGTAAGGACGGCCCTCGTATCAGACTTGTGTTGGTTCCAGTATCTAAACCTAGAAAAAAAGAAAGACATGTTTACTGTTACTATGGTTACAGGGTAATGCTATGTGAGAGGCCGGCAGAACATCAACATAGGTGACGTCATATAAAACGCAGCGCGAATTGCAAAACGAGTGGTGGTAGAAAGCAGTAGGCTGGGGGAAGGAGAGGACTGAACCTCGCCCTCCAGTATAGTCTGGAAATAAGTAACCGAACTATAAGATATCTTAGCATCCTTCTCATGGATTTGAAATTACTCATCAGCCTATCCCGATGTTTTAATTAGTGAAGTGAAATCTGGTTCTCCATCATAAGTTGCAATTTGTAATTGAGGAGTTGGGTGCAAGAAAGGCACTTCTCTCAAATGCAAGTTCTGAGAAAATTGATGTTGAAAATTCAAACTGTAATAATGTTACCTATGCACGCCTTTACATTTTGGGTACTCCTGACCTCTATGAGCACAGTATTGAACTGCAACTTGGTGATCATATGCTTAACAGATCAGAGGACACAATAAAGCATTTTACTCAAAAAGGGCACATCCTCTAAAATGTCCTTCTTGCACCCAGCCCCTCAATTGCTTAAATGAATGTTGGTCTGTCACTCGGGTGAGCACTTTACATTTAACATGTTTCATTTTTTAAAGAAATTGCTCACATATATATGTCGAGCCGAAAATTGAAATAAACCTAGCACAAAATGACCTAAAGAATTTTGAATTGTAGCGAATTTTCGGGATATTTTTAAATCTGAGAAATTTTACCTTATTTAGGCTTCTTTGCAAAGTTTCAAAATTTTATAATGTCAGAAAATTATATTCGGCAATGCTTTTCTTAATCAGTATTAATATTACAGCAAAGTACATGTTTCATGACTTGCATAAGTTGGCAGCAAATGCTGGTTTGGAAATAAGTAAACACAAAATAAAAGAAATGAGGATCTATAATAGAGTAGATTCTGTTCTCATATTAGAAGGAGAAGTAATTGAAGCTACAAATGAATTTACATATCTGGGAAGTATAATTTCTATGAATGGTAGTTCAGATGAAGATGTAAATACCAGAATAAAGAAAGCAAGACATGCCTTTATTCAATTGAAATCGATTAGGAGGTCGAAGAAAATCTCCTTAAAACTTAAATTAAGATTATTTAACTCAAATGTAAAGTCGATGAAGAAAATCTCCTTAAATTAAGATTATTTAACTCAAATGTAAAGTCGATTTCACTATACGGTTTCGAAACTTGGAAGGCAACGAAACAAATTGGAAAGAAATTGCAAGTCTTTATAAATCTTTGCTTGAGGAACATCATGGGTATTTGGTGGCCAGAGATTATAACTAATAAGGAACTGTGGACAAGGGCAGATCAGCACGAAATCAGCAAAGAAATCAATTTCAGAAAATGGAAGTGGATTGGGCATGTACTAAGAAGAGAAAATGATAACATCACTAAAATGGCTCTGGATTTGAGGGTGGGTTGGTTATTGTGGCCCCACGTTGGGCGCCATTTGAGGGTGGGTGCGTCTCGGTGTTGCGTGAGATTCACTCAGGGTAGCCGAGGTACGGTTGTGGTGTAGGATGATGTCAGGAATATAACCAAGCCGGCTACTTATATAAAAGGCAGTGTAAACTCCAAAACTATAAGTTTATTGTCGTATTCACTTGGTAAACCCAAGTGTATGTATTTCCGGCTGACTTATAATTCAATCGTTGATCGCACTTCTGTATCGACTCTATGGCAGCTCTGAATAAGCTCTATCCGATACTATAAATTCAATACTCTGCCCAGTACACTATGATCGAAGCTCCTAAACGTTGACGAGTAGTCTCACCGATGACAACGTTCTATCTATTGAGTCTTTGCCGGAAGAAAGACTATTAAGTTGGGCCGCCGACACCAAAAAAAACTCAGTGTGTCGTGCCGTCGACACGAAAAGAAGTCGTAGTCCTGTCGACACAAAACGAAGTAGTTATTGTGCCCTGTATGTAGGGCCGCCGACACGATAAGAAGTTGTGTTTGTGTCGACACGAAGCGGAATAGTCGTCGTCTCTTCTCCGCGCCCCGTCACCCTTATTTATAAAAACCTATCCTACGCTAAAACTAACTATCCTATTGGCTAACAACTACGTCACTTAACCGGCCTAAAATCTATTCCCTATTGGTCCAAAGTGACCTCATAAGCTGAACCAAGATCTCTTCTCATTGGGCGCGAAATACGTCATCTCTAAATTTAGACTTTGGATTTCCCATGACATCAAATTAGCTTGTAGATCTCTCAAGAATACCCGTTCTTTGGAAAACCCAAGCTTGGCAGTATCTTTCCCACGGGTCCAGTCCAACTTTAGGCTTTTACGCTTGAAAGAGTGTCTATGCAAAACTCTGCCCAAGGTGGCCATAAATCTGTCCGATTCTGACAAGTGACGAGAGGAAGCGAACCATCTGCGTGGGAAACTAATTCTAATCAAGTCGCCAGAACATCCCCGCGAATACATGTAACAAAAATATGGAGATATCATTTCGCTAATAAATCGGTCTCTCCCTCTCCTAATTACTGCTTCAGATTGGAACCCCCAAGGACTGAACAGACGAAGTGGAAGACCTAAAATAACATGGAGCAACACAATTAGAGATGAGGCTAAACAGGCAGGGAAAAGCTGGAAAGAAATTAAAGCGTTGGCGAACAACAGAGTACGATGGCGTGCTTTCATCAAGGCCCTATGCTTCCCTGCAGAGTGACCATGACTACTACTACTACAAGTACATGTGACAATGGAGTTTTGTATAATGTCTCTTTATGGTGGTAATATGAAACCCTTTAATTAGTTTAGAACATAACAAGCATGTTACATTTTCTTCCTGTGCACAACAAAAGACTTTCTCTTCTCATTCTTCTACAAATATTCCTTTTACTCCGCTCTTTACGTTTAATGGTTTGGAAACAGACATGCTGATCGCCAGTTACGTATGTACTGGTACTGCTCCTACGTGGAGTGAGTACGCATGGAGGGATGCATTAGTGAATTGCCCCTGCATAAGTATGACGTAAGATGCGGCTTGCTGCATGGAATGCCGACCGCTGTTAAGAATGTTATGTTTTATTTAACGACGCTCGCAACTGCAGAGGTTATATCAGCATCGCCGGATGTGCCGGAATTTTGTCCCTCAGGAGTTCTTTTACATGCCAGTAAATCTACTGACATGAGCCTGTCGCATTTAAGCACACTTAAATGCCATCGACCTGGCCCGGGATCGAACCCGCAACCTTGGGCATAGAAGGCCAGCTCTTTACCAACTCGCCAACCAGGTCGACCCGACCGCTGTGCCATGTATATCAGAGAGAAGTACTACACTGATCTCCAGCTATATTCGTTGCCAACATACACCAGCTGACTGCGCTAAAGCCTGCTAAGTATCCAGATTCCAAAGTAGGAAACTCCACTCATCCCTAGACTAGACTCCTCAATGCATCACCAGCTGGTGATCAGAGAATGGTAAGAAAGAATGATGGAATGAAGATAAGAAAGAATGCTGTTGATGCCTAACATGGGGAAATGGGAGATTTCCAAGAAAAATTCCAACTACGGCCTTGTCCACCACAAGTATCACTATAGCTTTTACAATGAAAACCCTAGGCCCGACTGAGACTCGAACCTGGACCACCTATGTGACAAGCTGATGATTTAGACAAGTGATTTTTCAATTAGTTTTCTTTAAGGAATGCTTCTTCTTCTTCTTCTTCTTCTTCTTCTTCTTCTTCTTCTTCTTCTTCTTCTTCTTCTTCTTCTTCCCTTCAAGCATTAGGCCAAATGGCCTGTTACGATCTCACAGTTGAATTTTCAATCCAGTGCTTCTTTGGACGACCGAGAGATCTCTTCCCGTTTGGACGATAGTGGAGCATGACTTTTGGGATTCTATCTCTATGCATGCGATGCAGATGATTTATCCAGTTGTTCTGATAATGTTTTACGTGATTAATTACAGGTTCTAGTTGTAATTCTTCCATTACATCTTCATTGCGTTTGTGATCCCATTTCATATATCCTGCTGTATATCTCATAAATTTCATTTCATTAGCCGTTATTCTGCTTTCGTCTTTGTTCCTCAATGTCCATGCCTCACTGCCGTAACAAAGATCTCGCCAAGGTCTTGTAAAGGCGAATTCGAGTATGCCTTTGTACTAGGGAAGGTTTCATAATGGTGTTAATTATTCCCATTGTTTTGGCATATTTAGAAAATTTCTGTGAAATGTCTACTTCATCGAAAAAAGATAATTTGTATCCGAGATATGTAAAATAATTGATCCTTTCCAATATTTTTTAATCTAAATATATTTTGCTAGGCACAGAGTATTTTCCGCAGAAGGCCATAATTTTAGTTTTTTCTTTATTGATTTTCATATCATATTTAATTCCAAAATTAAAAATTGAACATTGTAATTCATCTTCTGAGGATGCCACTAGAGCTAAATCGTCTGCAAAAGTAGTGAATCTAGTTGTAAATGTCTATTGAGTTGTACAGTAGCGTGCAAATTTATCCGAACACAACATATTTTTACATTTTCTGTCATTGATGGCCTCACAGCTGCTCATACCGCTTTAATTGACATCTGTAGTACGTGTAATTCCATTGTTGAAGGTCTGTCATTATTTTTTTATAATATGTGACATTTTGCCTGTCGTTTTGTACTTATAAGCATTTCAGTTGTGTTGAAGACTTAATACTGCAATCCTGTGTACATTCTGTCGTCTTCACAAATGGATACAACTCCACGAAAACGGTCTCAAATTATAACATTAGCAGAGCATTCTTCTATGACACAGAGACAAATTGCTGCAGAATGTCACATCGGTTTGGCTACTGTTAATCCGATCATAAAACGATACAGGGAGACTGGATCCATCACACCCCAGAAAAAAGGAAACTGTGGTTGGAAAAGGAAGACTTCACCTGCAGATGATCGTTTAATTGTCAGGAAAAGTAAATTAAATCCTAGACTAACTGCTGTCGACTTAACCCGCGAGTTAATGGCTACCACTGGGGCGAATATTCACGTCACAACAGTGCGGCGTAGGCTTTTGGAAGCTGGACGAAGGGCTCGTAAGCCTATTAAGAAGCAACTGCTAACCCCTGTTATGTGCAAAAAACGCTTAATGTGGGCAAAATTACATCAACACTGGACAGTGAATGACTGGAAGAATGTACTTTTTTCCGATGAGTCTCATTTCGAGGTCCACGGCCACCGTGTTTCTTACGTACGGAAAGGATCCGAAAAAGTAACAGCAGCTCATCTCCAACAAGCACCCAAATATCCCCCTAAAGTAATGGGGTTGTTTTACACATGAAGGGCCTGGAGCATTAATACCTATCAAGGGAATGATGAATTCTGACAAATATATTCACTTATTGGAAACCAGAATCGTACCCCAGCTGCAAAAATCATTTCCGGATGGCAGAGGTGTGTTCCAACAAGACCTGGCACCATGCCATACGTCTCGAAAAACTACAGAATTCTTCAACAAGAAGAATATTCAGGTACTCCCCTGGCCAGGCAACTCACCCGACATCAACCCCATTGAGAACTTGTGGTCAATTTGCAAAAGAATAATGCAAAAAATGGATTATTCTACAAAGGAGAAGATGATTTCTGCTCTCATTGGTGTATGGTTTCGCGATGAAGAAATGAAGCATATTTGTTGGAAATTAGTGGAATCCATACCAAATCGTCTCAGAGCTGTTATTAGGAACAAGGGAGGCCACATATATTACTGAGGTATGTCTTAGATCCTTCTTTTTATCCCGTTTGAGTGTTTTTGCATAAGTAATTACGTTGTTCGGATTAATTTGCACACTACTGTATATATCCATGAGTTAAGGAATGCAAGCCTGCTAAGAAAGCACTTGAATATGAGGATGAGTGGCAGAAGGAGCATGGGAAAAGGAAAGAAGACTGGTGAGGGGAAAAAAACTAATCCAGCAGTCGGGAAGAAGTGATAGTAATAAGGGTGCAAGTGAAAGAAGTAACTTAAAAGACTCTAATCAGTATCTGTTGGGAATTTCTCGATTAATCCCTGAAATTAATGACAATGCTTATGGTTCACTCTATATTGGCATAATTTAGCCTACAATGCAAGTTTCTTGGAATTTGGAAAATTTTTCACATATTTAAAAAAAAAAATAGTAACATCATCAAACGACTTGTAAATTCTTTTGAACCATAAATATCATATAATTCAAATTATAAACTATAGAATTAATGTTTGCAACTTAATTACTACGTACTGAATGAATACAGGAATTCATACGTTTCGATTTTGACGTGCACAATCATACCTCCACTTTGACGGCATTTGGTGGCTCACTCTGGCTTGGCCAGTCCTGTGGTGGGAGATGGTGACGTAGCAGGTGACAGGGGCTCCTGTTTCAGAAGCATCACAGGAGTAGACGATCCCTTTTCGTTCCCACTTCCAGCATCTGATAAGACAGGCGTGGGAGGTGCAATCGCTGGCGACATGGAGAGGGCAGGATTGGCCACTGCGATGATGTTGCCACCGCTAGACGCTATCACCTGCGTCATAGCAAGGAATGATCATGTGTTACTACATAGTAAACTGTCCATTATTCGTGCAGAGATTACCCAGTCCATGCTCTTGTTCATCTAACCCAGGCCTGCAGAACTCGCAAAGTAGGGGAACTATGACGTCAGCCTCACTCCACTTCTATTGAGGATGATCGACTTCCTCCCCGAGAATGAATGTTGATGCAGCCAAGTGTAACTAGAACACCGTGACCGCACAGGTAGAAAAGGTGGGTGAGATAGAAAGGGAACGAGAAGAGAAGACGAGTAAGAGGTGGGAGAAAAAAGATAAATAAGGAAAAGAAAAACGACGAAAAATGTAGAAGATGAGAAAGAGCAAGAATGGTGAAATAAAAAAAATAAGAGTGAAAGGAAAAGTACAGTAGGAATGAAGAGAAATAAGTACGAGTGATAGAGAAAGAGGTAAGAGCAATAGAGGAAGAAGTAAGGTCCAAAGAGGAAGAGGTAGAAGCGAAAAAGGAGAAATAGGAGCAAAGAGAAAGAACCAATAGTGGAAAAGGAAGAGGTAGGAGCAAAAAAGTTAGAAGTATGGACAAATGAGAAAGGGATAAGAGCGAAAAAAGTAGAAGTAAGAGTAAAAAAGAAAGATGTAGGACCGAGAAATGAAGAGGTAGGAGTAAGAAAGGAAGAGAAGAGGCGATAAAGGAAGAAGTATTAGCGAAAAAGGAAAAAGTAGCAGTGAAAAAGAAAGAAGTAGGAACAAAAAGGAACGAGGTAGGAGCGAAGAAGGAAGAGGTAGGGGCGAAAAAGGAAGAGGTAGGGGCGAAAAAGTATGAGGTAGGAGAGAAAAAGAGGTAGGAACAAATAAGGAAGAGGTAAGAGCGAAAAAGAAATAGAAGAAGCGATAATGGAAGAAGTATGAGCGGAAAAGGAGGAGGTAAGAACAAAATAAAAAGAGCTAGGAGCAGATATAGAAGACGTAAGGGGGAAAAAAAGGAAGCGGTAAGAGCAAAAAGAAAATAGGAGCAAAGGAGAAAGAGATAGGAGAGAAAAAGAATGAGGTAGAAACAAAAAGAAGAGGTAGGAGCAAAAGAGGAAAAGATAGCAGTGAAAAGGGAAGAGGTAGAAGCGAAAAAGAGAAAGGGGCAAAAAAGGAAGCAGTAACAGGGATAAAAGAAGAGGTAGAAGCAAAAGAGGGAGAAGTAAAAGCGAAAAAGGAAGAGATAATATGGAGAAATAAAGACAGGAGTGACTAAGTAAGAAGTAGAAGGGAAAAAGGAAGAGAGAGCAGAGAAAAGGAAGGAGCGAAAAAGGAAGAGGTAGGAGCAAAAGAGAAAGAGGTAGAAGTGAAAAAGGAAAAGGTAGAGTTGAAAAAGGAAAAAGTGAGATAAAAAGAGAAAGAGGTAGGAACGAAAAAAAAGGTAGGAGTAAAAAAGGAAAAGGTAGGAGTGAAAAAGCAAAAGGTAGGGATGAAAAAGGAAAAGGTGAGAAAAAAAGAGAAAGAGGTAGGAGCGAAAGAGAAAGAGGTAGGAGAGAAAAATGAAGAGGTATGAGCGAAAAAAGAAGTTAGGAGCGAAAAAAGAAGAGTTAGGAGCGAAAAAGAAGTGCGCAAGTGGAAAAGTGAGAGTGAAAAAGGAAAAATAAAGTTGAGAAAGAAAGTAGAGGAAGATTTAGGAGTGAAAGAGAAAAGTAGGGGTGAGAGAGGAAGAAATAGAGATGAAAGAGAAAGCAATATGAGTGCAGGAGGAAGAGGCAGGAGTGTAAAAGCAGCAACGAAAAAGGAAGTAAGAGTAAAAAAAGGAAGTGAAGGTGAAGCAAGAAAAGGAAATAAATGGGAAGTATAGATAGAACAGGAATAATAATGATTGAAACTCGTTTCTTGTTGTTACTCAATGTTACATACTGTTATTGCAAGTTATCTTGAACCTTCTGAGCGGGGACAGAGGGGTAGAGGGAAGGAAGGGCTTAACGCGGGTGGAGCCAACTGAGTTGTTTGCGCATGCTCCGCATCATAATCTCTTGTCAAAAAACATAGAACTATTTCCTTCACTGCGTACCAGTAGTGTTACCATGGAGCAGCAACCACAGGGTAGTTATTATGGTGAAATCACACCACCTCGGAGAAAAAGTAACGCTGTTATCCATAGCGGAGAAAGAGAAATTATCGCAAATATAATAAAATTAAGCGTTGCGAGGAGGAAAAATTAAACGTATATTTGCTGGAACCTCTTGCTAAGGAATATGAGAGAGCGGCTAAATACTCTGGCAAAAGTATTAGTTCCGTGAAGAGAATTAAAAATAATATGGAATTACAACCGAATGAACCTCACACTACTCCGGGAAAGAATAGGTATGTAATGTTTAGAAATTATTGCTATAATAGTTATGTACAATAGTGTGTGTATTGAGAGCGACATAATGAATTATTGTTGCAAGTTATTATTTTCTTATAGTTCTACTTAACATATTATTTCATTCCAGAATTAGACTTGTGTAAAGTTGAAGTGGACGACTTCGATCAATATGTTATTCGGAATACAATCGAAGAATTCTATCGTGTTCAGAAAGTAGTACCTACGATTAAGAAGATAATTCCGAATGGATGATGCCATTGGCGAAATAATTAATTTTGAAACAAGCGATGATGGCAGCAATGATAGGGATATGGATTGTGTATAATTGTAAATTAATGTAAATTCAAATAATAAGCCTGTAAAATATTGTTATGAGAATATGTACTTATTAGCTGAAGGTGTAAGTCATGCAGGCCTATATAATATATAGCTAGAAGTAGCTGTAGTAACTCCTCCATTGCTGGTCCCCAGCCCGGATGAGAGAGGAGTGTACACACGATTATATTTAAATACTTACTCATTACAGGTTAATTAAAGCTTGCTACAAAACTAAGTTCTCCTCTCAAAACCGGAGTATCGAGAGAAGATGATGTCTGTATTGAACCAAGTTCTATTATAGTAGATAGGCGTAAAGTGTAAGAACCAACGTTTTCTGAAAAGAGTCACGTTACCCGAGGGAGGGGCATCCTTGCCGTGTCGTTACGTTGATGAGTACATGCCGTACCGAGCAGTTCCAAAGACAGACTTAGGGGATGTAAGGTTCAAGATAACTTACAATGACAGTACGTCTATTAAAGGACTGACAGCCACTGACCTGAACTTTGTTCTCGTTGTGATACGAGTCGCAATATGAATTATCACTGCCGGTGCTAGAGTCCTTGTTTTGACTTGCCACCAACTCTTTCACCACTCGCAACCCCTCGTCTAGCAGCGTGTCCTGCACCAACTGAAACATGAGGCCTTTGAGGAATCCGCATAGATTGAAACCACACGCCTGCCAGTAGTACACGAGCCAGTGGCTTCAGATATACAATAGTAACTACATGTCACGCCTACTAATATTCTAAATTCAATTGTATATTTGCGTTCCACTGATTTTGAGTTACTAACTTACAATAGTGTGAAAGTAACTCACCAAATATTAAGAAAGGTGCCAAAATTATTCAAATTGTTTGCGAAGGTGCCATAAATATTGGCTATACATAAATAGAATTGCTAAAATTGGTTTTGACTTTCTTGAGAAATTGATAATTTTACCTCTTTGCATTTATTTCTTAACAATTTGTAAAAACAATCTACTGGTTATAACAAAATATTAGTAATAAAAACAATTCTTGAAGTTCTTTTTTTATTATTTTATTAAAGAAATGCTTGAACGGATTTATATAAGCACATTGCTAACTCAAGGCGGAAAATAATACTGTCTGATCGTATATTTTATCTTGGTTCCTCAAATAAAGTGAACGTAGTTTCTTGTTTACAATTTAATTTGAGAATTTATAAACTGTAATTAAATAATAAATATCGGTAATTTTATTACATTCAATGAACTAACAATATTAATGAGGTTAATGCTATTTTTTCCTTTGATATTGAGTTTGAATGTTTAATCATAAGTAAGCTTATAACTGTAATCATAAATAACTTAACTGAAAATGTGACAGAAACTAACATCAGAGTTAGGTTCTCGCCCTCCTAATATACTGATCTCACATTCAAAACAGAGGAAAAAATTTTTAAATTGGATTTAATTTTGTTTGGATTTTTATATTAAATCATGTTTCTTACAACACAATTGAGCAGATTAGACAATATAATACGACACAATGAAATCATGAGTTCTCAAATCAATTCCTTTAAATTACATATGTGAATGTAAGGTACTTATCTAAAGTTCATGATTTAACAATAAAGTCATTATCCTTCTTTCTTTCAGTATTTCACTATTAAGAACAATATCTCAAAGCTAAATTAAAATATAAAACATTTCTTACCTTCTTATGTAAGTATCTTGGTTATGTCTTGTCAAGTAAACCACTTTATAAACTACTTTACTTCGAAAAGAGACTTAGGGTAATAAAGAGACAGAAAGTACTGTACCGTATATTATTTACAGATTTTTTTTTGTGGGAAGTGGAAACGGCGAATGTCATTATGTATAATAGTAAAAAAAAAAAGATGTTATTATGAGTGGAACTGCAGTCTTCAGATATTTTACTCTTTCAGTAAGTTACTTATTATTTAAGTTAGCTTTCTTTGTAATGCAGTTATACGTTATTTTTTATTTATTATTTATCTAATTATAACTATTAAATTTAAACCAATTTAAATTTAAATTAAATTAATTAAAATTTTAATTTTCGGACAATATAAGATATTTGAATTTTAAGAAAGAAGACTAAACTATCGGTACCTATTAATTTCAATTAAAATTAATTACTGCTTAATTAATTGTTAATAATAATTCATAAACAAAATATACAACTTATAATTTTAATCATATACTTATAAAAGGATAAGGATAAGGTTTTTAGTTTTGGATTACAACTACCTTGCTTCGCTTAAGTTACATCTTTCAATTTTTATTTGTGGGGAAAACTGAAGGACAAAGTTAACAAATCAGTTCCCGCACGTTGATGAAGCTAAAAGACAATATTCTGAGGAAGATATCAATTTCGAAAGAGAAACTTTGCTGTATAAGCAACAATTCTTTTATGAAAGTATAAAAAATTTGTACGTGTAAATGTACATATCACTATTTTATCCTGTGTTTGATCTATTTGCTGGGCCTAAGCGCCCAACACTCTTTGCAATGGTCTCTTGCCTAACAGCTGCATGGGAGTCATTTGTAACAGGACGTCAAGAAAAGAATCACACTGTGTATCTTACGACAGAATTTAAAATCCTCAAACAGAAATACTTTTATGTACCGTGAAGCACAAACATATATTATATGCCTCTACTTCTATCTACAAGATTAATAGCAAATAAATTAACCTACCAGTAATACTTCAAAAATTGCCTTTGTTAAATACGGTAAATTTAAATTCTGTTGCCACTAACTCAGCCCACTACTGCCTGAGTATGGCTCGTGATAAGAAATACCTAGGTACAGTTACCAACATTCTACAAGAAGAAAATTCTTACACAATACATGCTCAGAAAAGTATAAAATTATGTAAACCTTGTACAACCACCATCTTTCATTTCTACTAAGAAAATATATTTGAGGAGGAGAAAATGTGGTATTACTATATATTCTTGTAATGAGAGACTGAACTACCTAACAATATTTTACTCGAATTTATTTTGCATATATTATAAATCATCTCCAAATATTACAAATTTTACAATAACTGACACCTGCCTTATATATAATAGAAATTAAGATTCTAGGCAACATAAGGCTCACAAAATATAAAAATATTTATATACATTACATCTATACATACACATCAGAAATATATTAAAATATTACAAGTCTAAATAGTTCAACAATAGCTATCAATTCTACAAGGAATGGTAAACTCTTAGGATTGCCAACTATACAGTGAAATTAATTATTTTAATTTTGGTATACAGAAAGCTAACTGGCTAATATATAGAGAGGATTCATCCCAAGTATAATCCAAAATCTATCGCCATTATTCATTAAAGCAAGCAAAATTGAAAACTTTGTATTGTAAGTGTAATACATTCACGAATCTGATGATAAACAGTAAACAGTGAAATTTTCTTGGCTGGATTTAATTAGAAAATCAGTACTGTACTAATAATACTAAAAAATTATACTCTGGTATGCATTTCGTAATGTTTGAAGAGTGCATATAGGTTAGTAATGAATATGACTTCATTTATTTTTGTAAAGTGGAGAAATGGTGATAATAAGCAAATCTACATAAAACGAGAGGTTAAGTGGTAACTATATAACATCATTTTTTTAAACTATATAAGCTAGTCAGAGGAGATGAGACCAAGATACGGCTCAAGAAAACAATAATATAATGAGAATAGCAGGAAAAAATTAATTTCTTAGAGAAAATCTGCTTCAAATCACTCACAGAATTTGATCGGTTTCGAACACTAGTCATCTCTGGAGAGAAGCTATTAGGTGATTGAAGGACAGGGGTATAAAAAATGTGAATTCACTTCTAAACTCACAAAACTACTACCGTAATATTACAAATCTTAAGCCGAAATACCTACAAAACAATTTTTTTCAGTATTGGTACTAAATGCCAAATTATTACAGTAAGCTTTAAATGCCAATTAAGTATATCAGGCCTCTCATTTTTCATCTATTTTCTATCATCTGTTTTTCTGAAAATTTGTAATATATTTTTCGCATAAAGTTATAAAACAATAGAAGAAGTAGTAATATAATTTCTTTAACTATTTTGTAGAGTTGGAAATCCTAAGCAGTCCAGTTACACAAACATTTTACACCTGAAAAAAAAATAGATATTTCGAAAAATTAATTACATTAGACTCCAGTGAAGACCTGATTTAAATATGAAAGAAAGAGATCTAAATTATCTAGAAGAAAAATCAATGTATACTCAAAAAGTCTGGATGTTAAAACAGTATTTCTACAGCCCAAACCAATAAGCATACATGCATAAAATACAACTAAATCTGTTGCAGGTCCCACAACCAACTAGCACAGTCAAATAGTGCTGAACACTAAAATGGAAACATCAATATAAAATGTGTAACACGAAGTAAAAACAGCACAAGTAAGACATATCTGTGATAAAATGGTATGCCACATTCTGATTATATTTCGACGAAGAAAAGTGATAGATACAATATCTCAAAGTCACTATTCCTGTAAACGTAATATTAAAAAATATATATATTTTCAACAAATGAAATGCTGTATCGATATGTGTTGCATAAAATACAAACACATAACTTACTTTTAGAAGATTTTCACCATTGTACATTATCTTTCTGCCCGACATTCTTAAATGAAAATATACTTTATACAAGACAAAAATTGGTTCAACTACCGGTATGTATTTGTTAATATGTACAAGTAAGTTAGAATTGAAAATATATCTATAGGCTATATGATGAGAAATTTTGTTTCAATATTAATATAAATTAAACATATGATACAGTATTTATATTACGTAAGTATTTAATAGAAAAATTATGTTATATTCTTTGCTAATAATGAAAGAATATTTTTCAAAGCGCGTATGAAGGTGACGACAGTATTTTTAAGGGAAATATTCTAGTACAGTGTAAACGGGATAACAGATCATTATTGATCATGGACAGGACATAACATATTATAAAAAAAATATGTAAATTTCCTATAAAATCTAACATGGCACTCAATCTAATTTTTCATACTATATTTTAACGATTCATGGAATTATGTTTAAAATAAAGACAATTTACATAATCAATGATCTTTTATAGATCTGCAAGAGAAGAATAGCTACCTACCCAAAGGATCTAAAAAAGATAATTATAGGCTATTATTTTTAAAATTACAACTGTTTTTTATTAAAAGTCTTATTTAGATGGTAATTATCTATATTTTCAGGAATTCTCATTGGGTTCAACATTGTAATAGAAGAATAGCCAGGCACGTTTTCAATATGTTTACAGATTTTTGTAAGAAATATTAAGTATGTACCGATAGCTAAATATTTTCCATGTTATCGGTAATAAATATTATAGTACATAGTCTTCTGGTTGTTTCACTATTTGTAATTTTTATTTTAAAATTTGTATTAAAGGGACGTCCAGGAAAGTACTATACCTTTTGCTAAAACGCTTTTCGTAAATTGCAGAACGTACGAAAGCAAGAAGCTAAATCAAAACCTGTAGGATACATTTGACAACGAAACTGAAGCTGCGTATTTAAACTAAAAACATCCGAATTAAAAGAAAATGGACGTTTCATTCTGGAAACTGTTGACCTCACATTGGCCATCGTGCTGTATGCTCCTTATCTGAAACAAGACTCATCTCTCTGCACAAACCTGAAACTCCAACAAATCAAGATACATTAGTCATATTCATTTGAGGTTATGACTGCTGTCAACTCGAATCTGACAATATCTATTTATATGCTTAATCCTTCAAGTGCCAGCAATAATTCTGATCCAAATAGCAAAACTTTTGTTATATGGTAGCACCGGTATATCATTTTGAAAGTTATTAACCATGGAAAATAGTCTCTTTTATTTTTACTGTACATACCTACTAATAACATAGACCTACCCTACACTCTCTCCAAACTCTACTAATATATACTGTAAGAAATTTAAATCTACAAGGTCCTCCATATATGAACGACTCTTTTAGCGTCAATGGAATTGATGATAGCAAGATGGTATTTAGCGATATGAAGCCGAGGTTGGCGAAAACCTCTGAAAAAACCAACCAGGTAGTCTAGTCAGCCCAAGCTGGAATCGAACTCACGCCCAGCACAGCTCCGGAAGTAAAAGGTAAACGAGCTATTATCTGAGTTGCGTCGGTAACTGAAAATGGTTTCAAATACTTTCCTTATGGGAGGGGCCTACCGAACTTTTAGGCCTAAAATAGTCCCGAAACCAAAATTGGGGGTTTGGCATAAAATCATATCCCAACCTTTGCGTCACACGGGGATGTTTATTTATCGCGCACATGCGCCATTTTTAAAGGTACTACTACAGCAGCGTTTAAATGACACGTGCGCTGCCCTTTACGTTTTTCTCATAAGTTTGAATGACTTTTTCTCAAAATAACATTTTTTTTACAATGCAAAATGTTCCAAGTGCTTCAGTTTTGCTTCGACCTTCTTGAAAATTTACATACGGTATATACACATATAAGTTGTGCATAAACTATATTATGGATATTAAAAAAAGTACATTACGGCACTTTAAAAAAATATTGTGTTTAATATTCTGAAAAAGCGGAAAATAATTAAAGCATCTTATCAGATACCTATATTTTTTATACATTAAAACTATGCAAAAAAAAACCTATAACACACCTTATATCTGTATGAGTATCATAAAAAAAATGTTTCAGAGTGATAACTGAAAAATAAGGACGACTGAGACGTTTTCAAAATTATTCAAACAAAATTTTAATTTTCAATAAATCCAAAACTATTTATCCAAATCACTTCAAATTTGGTGGGTTATGTTTCTTTTAACCATCCTAATTGACACTAAAATATGGTAAAAATTGGTTAAAGAATAAAAAAAAACCTTTTAACCCAATAGGAACCCCTTTAATGTGGAATGGGCTCTAAGTAGTGGACCTAATTAATTTTTTAACCGACATCACTTACTAGCATGTAAAGAAATTAAAGTCCACACCTGTGGAGTAGCGGTTAGCGCGTATGGCCGCGAAATCAGGTGTCCAGGGTTCGATTCCCGGTCGGGGCAAGTTACCTGGTTGAGGTTTTTTCCGGGGTTTTCCCTCAACCCAATACGAGCAAATGTTGGGTAACTATCGGTGCTGAACCCGACTCATTTCACCGGCATTATCACCTTCATCTCATTCAGACGCTAAATAATCTGAGATGTTGATAAAGCATCGTAAAATAACCTATTAAAAAAAAACAAATTAAATATAATCATCAATACTGTACAGTCCAGTCACGCTACAAGGGATCCTCAATATTGCTGCCACTTTCTGAGTTACATTACATAAGCCTAAATATCTTACATGAAGGGCAGTTCGTGGTTATTCTAGACATGGAAAAAAAGAAATGTAATGGTGGCCAGGAAATTCGTAAATGGGAGTAAACAGAGAAGAAAATTAAATAGAAATTGACCAGATCACCACACAGGTAATATAATTGAATTAGTTAATATTCAGGGTCCGGCAGAGGAACGGATTATTATAAACAGTTATTGATTTAAGAATTTATTTTTTTAAAATAACATTTATGAAATCATGAAATACTACATAGTCTGCCATTTATTTCTTGAAAAAGAACGTCCTTTAAATGATTACCATTTAGATGAAAATTTGTGATTTAAAATCTCGTCATAAAATGACCTTCGGTTGAGAATATCGCGATGTTTTAATTGACGTACCACCTGAATTGTTTATAGATGGAAATGTGAGCCGCATAAGGAGATGGAAAGAGATCATAGCACCATAAATTAAAATGATGAAATTCACGCTACTAGACTCAAAACTGTCATTGTTCTTGTGAAAGCTTTTAATGGGGATATCTTATGCAAAGTTTTACCGTTAGATGGCAGGAGCGTTACATGCGGCACAACATGTTGTAGGGCTATATTATGTCATATGCTACAGTTGATTACGTTCTCTCGCTTGTTGGTTTTCTGTGCGTGTCAAAATTATATTTATAATTATTTTGTATAACCTAGTTTAATTTAATATAATTCAGTATTTTCTTATCTCATGATTTAATTTAATTTACAATAAATAATAGCGTAAACTTGTATAATACTGAGCGATAGGTGGGAGTGAATTGAATATCCATGAATCTAAACGAGAACTTTGAGAATGAGGTGCACGAATAAAAAAATAAATAAATAAAATAGGAACTTTGTCGAAGGTGAATATTACCTCTTTAATCATTAGTATTGTAAGTACCGTACGATAAAAACAGGATATGCAGCCACCAATGTGTGTGTTTTTTTTATAGGGAAGGGACTATTGAGATTGAATTCCTCGTATTTTTTTTTCTCAAATGCAATGTTTGATAAGATGATATAATATTATCGCAGTACTATCACAGTCTACTATATACAGTCACGAAGCTTGAGTTTTGAGGGTGCTAGAAACAATAGACTGTGACGGTACTATTTTGCATTGCCTGTAATGAGGCGATATTAGCGATCCTAGTGGTGAGCAACTATCTAATGTTTGCATATTTACTTCGCGACTGTATATACTAGATTGTGGTAGTATCACGATTATTCCTGTGTTTTGTAGGTTAAGGGCATGCAGTTTTGAATACTATGCAGGATGATTTTGAAAATTTGAAGTAAAAACATGGTTTTAATAATTAGTCTACAGCACACTAAAACATTATTCACGAAATGGATTTCACTATGGATCGTCCTGGATAATAAACATCCCAGTTAATCGAGAGTTTACTACAGGCGTAAACTTCGGAGACTCCTATAAATACTGAATATAATCTAAGCTAACATAGCTCGCTGTCGAGGTTGCATATGTTTTTATTAATTTTTCTTTTCCCTCTTTCAAAATGAAATTGTAGCTAGCAATTCCTTACTTGAAGTAGTTAGCTTATTTTTCTTTAATAGCTAGCACTTTCGAGGCGCAATTTAATTAGTTGAATTTTTAAGGTTTAAAGCATATATTCAGAATATTTTGGGACCTGAATGAAGACAAAAGGGTTTCCCTGGTTTTTACACATAGGAACACAACACAAATTTGGCATTTTGGGTTGTTTTTAAGAGTATTTAATGTACTAATACACTACGAAAATCCTCAATGTTTATATACCGGAAAACAAATGCACACGCAAAGCGCATCCCTCTGTAGGGCTCTGAGTTATGCAGTCACAACTGGCCTACGTCTATGTTCATGATACAATGGAGTGGGCTATGGAAATTCAGCTCTCCTTGGCAACGGTTTTGTTGTGAATTGTTTTGTATCTTTCTGACGAGAAATAAAAACTGTTCTTGAGTTTCACTTAATCAGTATATTGTATTTTAGCTACAATATTGGTGACCCCGACGTGATATGAACACGCACAAAGATACAAAACAATTCACAACAAAACCGTTGCCAAGGAGAGCTGAATTTCCATAGCCCACTCCGTTGTATCATGAACATAGACGTAGGCCAGTTGTGACTGCAGAACTCAGAGCCCTACACCTCAAAGTACACGCGCGCTATCTGTTGGTGCTAGTTCAGGATATCCCTATTGTAAAAGCACGCTTTGCACAGCTCCACCTTTCCATGATGACTAAGCAGCACTGTATTGGCAACAGAATGTACGACTAGTTTATCGCCCCTCTACTCTGCTGTGGGGGATAAATGCTCCTTAAAATCGCCCTCTACCGGACCCTATGTTACAATCAATACATTTTTTTCTACGCATTGGGATGCCAGTACATTGATGTTACCGGTATTAACTGTACTGGTAAGTCTATGTAGAATGTAGAATGCAATGTTAATCGTCCTTCAACGTAAAATTTACTCCATGAACTGGTACTAAATTGCTGTTTATCTGCTAGAGTTGAGTACTGTATATCCTGTATCTTTACGGTATATTCTAATTAATTTTTTTGAAGCCATACTGTACATACCATCACATAAAACGGCACTGATTGTAAAAATTGCGTCCTGTAATACGCAATTTAACAGATGTTTGTGAAACAGGAATTATGCCTTAGGCCCGTAACACAAGAGATTTCGCTAGCGAGAAATGTGTTGCGAGAAAGAGGCAAAGAGCCTTTCTCCACACACTTGGCGAGTTCTCGCTATCACAGATCACACCTCGCTATGATCATCTATGCACTGCCTTCATGCAGAAAGTATTTTTCTGATTATAGTAATGACTCGTTGGGAGAAATATTATAGTTATGTATTTACGTATATTGTCGTACTTAAATATATAACCTGTAAGTACGACGTCGTACTTTAAAAATTACGTACGAACGCTATGTTGAATCTGAGTATTCAGATGATGAGGAAATGGAGTTACATGAACATATTTTGTTAATGAAAAGAAAAAGCAAGCCTAAAATTAAAGCCAGAAATATCTGAAAATCACATTGTATCTTACGAAAATAAGGGCGAGTTTTGGACACTGTTTTCGATTTGAATGATGATACGTTTAGGCGTTATTTCAGATTGAATGGACTACAGTTTTTTGCCATTCATGATATGATAGAGGATTATTTGCTATGTTCTGATTAAAATTATGTAAACTGTTAAGACATATAGATACATTATTTCAAATGTTTAATTAATACTATTAAATCTCATCAAAATAAAATATAGCTCTATTTATTTTCAGATAATCTGATATTTGTCTCCAGATTTCTTCGAAATCGAAAAAAAAAATCGAAAAATCGAAGGAGAATTGGGAGGAAAATTTAAAAGGTACGCAAAACGCGTCCTTGCAAGGGGTTGGGGGCTGTACAAAACTAAATATGTGAGCTCCAAGCCTGTTGGCCACTAGTCTCACTCCGGGTTACGCTGCTCCCCTGAAGGAGCTCTAGAAAATTTTGAAGGGGAAGCCGAAATTGGACGTAACCTCTTAGGTACCACATACGCGAGGGGGACTGAGATTTGATCAAGTGATCATGGAACGGGGCGAGGAGGAGTTGGCTGGTGTTTGCCGTTAGGATGGCAAGACGCCGTCATCTGTTGTTCGATGACAAAGCATGTGAAGGCCGTCAGAAGAAGCGCCGTGAAATCTAAATCTGCAATTTGAGAGGTCCCTGTCCTTTCAATTTGCGACTAATTGAGTGACCTCGTATATTTAATAGACTATTTATAGTATCTGAACTAGGGCATACATCGTTTATAATAAGGGGGGAATATATATGGGGAAGGGCATATAGGTCCGTGGCCCATTTCTTATAGGGCTCATCCCGACATTTGTCTTACGCCTGAGAAAAACCACGAAATACCTTAGGCGAGATGAGTTGTCTCATGTATAAGAGACTAGCCAATTTGGCTATTATGTAGGAGGTGATTGTTGTCATGAGCCTTGTTGAATCGTCTCAATTTTGAGACAAGCCATTTGGCTATATGATGGCTCAATTACGAAGAGGGGGGAGAGATGTAATTAGTTAATTAATTTAAAGTAATTAGGGAGATTAATGGGGATATGAGTGCAGGTCCGTGGCCCATTTCTTTTAGGGCTCATCCCGACATTTGTCTTAGCGCCTTAGGAAAACCACGGAAAAACCTTAGGCAGGATGAGTTGTCTCAATATCAGAGACTAGCCAATTGGCTCTTAGGTTGAATGACTCTATGAATCGATGGATATATACTAGCCAATTGGCTCTATGATAGTTCCATCGATCAACAAAAGTAGATATTGTTAGGGAGGGATTTTGTTTAGCCCAGTTAAGACAAGGTCATTTTAAAGCGGTTGCACTATCCACTATCTTCTTTAAGTTTCGTGTTTTTATAGTTTTTATCCCGTGTATCATATAAATAGGCTTACGGGTGACATCGTACAAGTTCGATAAGTTTCTGACTGCAATTATCAGCCATCCTTCCTCATTTTCAAATAGAAACAATACAATTCATCGCCATCTGTGACATCTTTTTCTACATTCAATCATTATAAAGAGTATAAATGTCAAACATCTTTGATAAATGTGTCAAGAAAATTCGCTGAGCTTATGATTCCAGCGAGAAACTCGCGCGAGGTTTTTGCCTCGAACGAGAATCTCTTCCAGTGTGTGGACATCCATTTGAATCCATGTTATCAATCTTTGAATTTTCTCGCAACACATTTCTCTCTAGCGAACACTCTTCAAGTGTGTTACGCGCCTTAGGTTACTATCTCGCCTACAAATTCATAGGGACTTCTTGTGGTGCGAACACTATCGTTTCAGCGTACGAACATGCTTGGGTTGGTAGATAAAAATCAGTGGCGTAGCATGAAATTTCGAGCAGGGGAAGCTAACTCAAGTTGTCTTTCATGCAATACGAGAAAACGTATTACATAAATACAGTCTTAAAATAAATAGTAATCAATTTCAAGTCAGCAGTCGAAGATTGGCTGGAACATCTAAGTAACACCAATAAGGCATGACCTCAAATGATACGTAATAAAATATGATTTCACGGTTTACACATAGCTCTTAACAAATAGACACGTACCGGTATAGGTATAACATTAGCTCACTCCCTGTCATACTTAGAGAAATCACAATATTGGTATCATTACGTAAGTATGAGTCTGTATTTTGGTTGTGTCCTTCATTGACAGCAAAGGAGTCGGTCATTTGTTTTTTTAAATCACACTTTTGTTCGTAAGTCGGTCTTGATAATACAATTATCCTAAAAAAAATTCAAGTAAATTAGTGTCAGGAACTGTTATTTCGCTCATTATTTATTATATCAGCCAAATGCACACTAACACTCCAACTGAACACAACTGACGAAAAGGGATAACTCGGAAACTACTTATTTTAAATGTTAAAGCTAGCTTCTTGCGAGCCTTACGACTAGGGTAGCTTAGTTAGGAAGGGATGGAAAAAATGCGGGGTGGATTACACAGAAGAAACCGGTCTGCTTGGAAGCTGGTGTGTGCAGGCTTCTTGTTTACTGCTGCATCACAAATCATCCTGAGCTGCCGCATCACAATATTTAACGCGTAAATATAAATTCTATTAAAATTAATAAATAATTTTCTCCATAAACTGCAGGTTTATTATGAAATTATTATTAACTGGGGAAGCTAAGCTTTTTAGCTTACATTGACGCTACGCCACTGATAAAAATACAGGAGTGACTACGTGTAAATTACTCAATTATGTCCAGATTCGCAGCAGTCCACAGCAGTGATACAATCCCATCTGAAAATCACTCAAAATAATGAAACGCAGAATAAATGTCTAAGAAATCAGCAGTGGTTAGCATTTTCTGTTGTACACAAATTCCATTAGTTGTTGTAGGTTAGGTTTTCATGAGACATCTCGTTCCTTTCAGAATCGTGTACTTCCTCGATCAAAAGACACAGCGTCAGCAATATTACTGCTCAAGAAAGAAAAAAAAACATGTTATAATAAATTAAAGGAAATTATATTGGCCCAATTATCAGTTAAGCCTTTCAGCAATAAATCATAGAGTGTACCCCAACAAGCTATGAAATATGGATAAGCTATAATACAGAAAATGTAAGCTGCCCAAGAAAGATATGAATAGATGATCTACGATCCGAACAGTTTGAGTCCACCTTAAAAATGATGACAATAGTAGTGGTTGTGTAGAATTATGCGGAAAGTTTAAAAATATTGAGAATGGTGTGGATAATGAAGATGAAGCAGAAGAAAAATACGAAGAAAATGAAGATTATGAGATGACAATATTATGACACTGAATATTATGATTATGAAGAATATGATTATCATCAATAGGTTTCAGTTTTGATTAAGATGGATATTATGATTATAATGATGGTTATGATTATGATTATATTTTTTACTTGTGCCAATTTTCCCGAGCACTACAGAAAAGTAGCACAAGTAAAAATATTAATTTTACAGGAGAAGGAAAAAACTGTCTTCACACTGGTTTATGTCGATTTGATTTTCTTCTATATGAATTATTGTAATGGGAGAAATACTTATGTCTCTTTTCCCAAGCGAGCAGATGTTCCGTAAGTTGTCAATAAACTAATAAAACATTTTTGTGGAAACTGACTTATGTCACTTTTCCCAAGCATTGCAGAATTATTATGAAGGTTGTAGTTATGTTGAAGATTATGATTACGGAATGAATTATGATTGTGATGAAGATAATGACTACTGGTATGATGTTTATGACATAATTACAGTGAATATTATGATTATATGACAAAGATTATTGATTATTATTATGAAGGTTATGGTTATCCTGAAGTTTACGATTATAAGCTAGTAAAGATTATTATTATTATTATTATTATTATTATTATTATTATTATTATAAGCCTCATAAATAATTTGATTGAGATAAAGATGATAATGTTCACGATGATGATCTTGATGATTATGATAAGTTACGTATATTTATAAAGATTGTGATTATGGAAATTAACTTAGGATGAAGATAGTTATGATGATGAAAATAATGATTGTATGATTGTGAGATTCGTTTAATATGTAAAAAAAACTAGAGGAATGTTTTAAAAAAGGGGAGGATTAGTAGAAAATGTAAGTATTAATTACAAAAAGAAAATATTATTATTATTATTATTATTATTATTATTATTATTATTATTATTATTATTATTATTATTATTATTGTGACCAGAGTATTGTACGAAATGGAAATATAAAAATTGGAGATTTATCCTTCGAAGAGGTGGAAAAATTCAAATATCTTGGAGCAACAGTAACAAATATAAATGACACTCGGGAGGAAATTAAACGCAGAATAAATATGGGAAATGCGTGTTATTATTCGGTTGAGAAGCTCTTATCATCCAGTCTGCTGTCCAAAAATCTGAAAGTTAGAATTTATAAACCAGTTATATTACCGGTTGTTCTGTATGGTTGTGAAACTTGGACTCTCACTCTGAGAGAGGAACATAGGTTAAGGGTGTTTGAGAATAAGGTTCTTAGGAAAATATTTGGGGCTAAGAGGGATGAAGTTGCAGGAGAATGGAGAAAGTTACACAACACAGAACTGCACGCATTGTATTGTTCACCTTACATAATTAGGAGCATTAAATCCAGACGTTTGAGATGGGCAGGGCATGTAGCACGTATGGGCGAATCCAGAAATGCATATAGAGTGTTAGTTGGGAGACCGGAGGGAAAAAGACCTTTAGGGAGGCCGAGACGTAGATGGGAGGATAATATTAAAATGGATTTGAGGGAGGTGGGGTATGATGATAGAGACTGGATTAATCTTGCACAGGATAGGGACCGATGGCGGGCTTATGTGAGGGCGGCAATGAACCTTCGGGTTCCTTAAAAGCCATTTGTAAGTTGTATTATTATTATTATTATTATTATTATTATTATTATTATTATTATTATTATTTTCAGAACTATACCGGAGGACCCAAACACTGCTCGGAGCATAGAGACAAAACCTTGCTCATTCCCACAACCTCATTAATTAGATACTGAGATATTTGGTTAGTAAAAATTAATTTCTGCCCTTTGTAATAGATGTTAGATCAAAGTAATCCCGAACACTGCACCACGACGCCTCCCTGCAGATGCCTTCATACCTGTTTTGAGATCTTGCAGGGACTGCGGCCACCCTTAACGTCTACTGTGCCATTGCCTTCTGTCACACCATCGCGAGTTGCCGTCGAGTCTCTGGAGTCGCCCACTTCCTGCAGTTCACACGAGAAAACATATCTTCAGTGAACGACATGAATGAGAAAGTCTGAGGAGAAGACATCTGGTAAGGCACACCTTTTCCCGATATCCTTGCAAAGGATAATGGAACCGACATTAGTTTTATAGAGTTTGATGCTTATAGGCCCCTTGTCTCACACTAGGAAGCACCGACCCACTAAAGAAACTTAATTTGAAAAGAAAAATAAAAAAAGGCACCTAGCAACAACTGGAGAATGGATGTGGTAGAGCAGCGCCAACTATGCTCGCTACTAGTGACCGGGCCGTACCGAGTCATGTGAAATGAAAGAGAAGCAATATGTTGCTAGTAAAATTTGTGGTTACATTCTTTAATAGTTAATTGTAAGGATTGACTACTGCTCGCTTACACCATCTCAGACGCTGAAGAAATCGGAGAGGGGAACTTTTGATTACTGACGTAATGGCAATGCCGTTGTCACTCTAGCAAATGCAGTGAATATGGCTGTTGTAGGAATTTGGAACTTCATCGGGAGCTTCATGGGAAAACTTCGAAAGAACACCTAGAGTTCCGGAAAGAAGTGGCTCTTGCCTTACTTGGTTATTTTACAACGCTTATTCATAGAACGTAAATTATAATATTCGAAACAGGAGAGTCTTTTGTAGGAGCCCTGTATTGATACCATCGTAACGTCTCTAGCACCACACCAATCCTCCAGTTCAAAGCTATATTTAATTCATATCAACTTGTTGGCAGCCTATTACCTGTGACGGAGAGCTGGCGTTGCTGAAGGAGAACTGGGAGTCCGTGTCGTCCGTGTCCGGCCGCTCCGAGTCAAAGCACGACGACATCCTCCCTCTCCTGTAATACCTGCCACAACAATGAACAAACAGTGTCTCAGATTTTATCCTCTTATAGGACAGACATTTCGTGGTTATTTTTGACATGTAACGTATTTTACTTACAATAATACGAGGGGTATTAAAAAAGTTCTTACCCTCACCATGATCTAGATGTGCTAGGGATCTGAAATTTTGCAGGTTTATAGGTGGATATCTCAATAATATGAATGCTAATTTTTTTTTGTACGTCGAAGTGAATTTTATAGTTAGAGGCAAGAGAATTAGAGCAGGCGTCGTGCTGGTCAAAGTTGAGTACCAAGGAAAATCTGTCCAAATACAGAGGGTTGTTTCCGATCTCTGGATGTTATGTTATGTTTTATTTAACGACGCTCGCAACTGCAGAGGTTATATCAGCGTCGCCGGATGTACCGGAATTTTGTCCCGTAGGAGTTCTTTTACATGCCAGTAAATCTACTGACATGAGCCTGTCGCATTTTAAGCACACTTAAATGCCATCGACCTATCCCGGGATTGAACCCGCAACCTTGGGCATAGAAGGCCAGCGCTATACCAACTCGCCAACCAGCCGATCTCTGGAAACGATTTTTTAATGACGTCATGTGCGTCAGGAGTCACACGACAGCTGAACTGTGGGGAAAGGTGACAGACCAATGGTGGGTGATTTCATAGTCAGAGTGCATGGTGTCTCACAGCAGCAATGCCTAAGAAAATAGAGTCTTTTTGGGATGGATGCATTGCAACTCTTTCCGATGCCAAGTACATTTAAGTGAATATAATAGAAGCCTGCAAAATACTTGGTTTCGTTACTTCCAAGGCATAGGGGAATGCAAACATTTTGGAAATTATGGTGTGTAATCTCAAATTTACTTCTTTTCTCATATTTTCTAAGTATATATTAGTACATCCGTTTATTACCTTGTATTTTTATACATTATTTTATAGATCCATATTCATTTGTATAGCGAGGTCACATCCGAGGTACTTAAAATTATTTGTTTGTTCAATAATTTCGTCAATTACCACTTTCCCCCGTCCTTTAAAATTGAATCATTCTTTATGTGATTATATACTAAGCATGAATATATCCATAGTTTCATTCACCTGGACGTAAAGTGGTAGTACTGCTGCTGCTACTTCATGAAGTTCTTTTTATCCAAAATAGCATCTTAAACGAATTTACTTTTATATGAAATCTCACGAAAGACTCCCGTTATAAGAGGAGTGGGGCTGCTGCTATTTCATGAGGTCGCTCTGCTTAATGAGCAGCTGTGTCTGCAGCAGCTCCAATTAATCTCACGACAGAGTCTATTTATAAGAGGAATCACATATTAACAGTGAGTGTGTCAATAGGGTTGTTCACCTGGGCGTGGAGTGGGGCTGCTGCTGCTTCATGAGGTCGCTCTGCTCCATGAGCAGCTGTGTCTGCTTGCCCTGCAGCAGCTCCAACTGCTGCTGTAGCGTGTGCAGCGCCTGGTAGTCGTTGAGGTCTCGTACTTGCTGCGCCGCCAGCACCAGCTCCTCCGTCCGCTCTCCCAGCGTCCTCAACTCGTCAGCGATCTGCTCTAGCCGCTCCTGTATATACAAATATTTTCCCCACTGTCTTAGGCTGGTATCAAAGTTCTTTGACACAGAATATAATAATAGTAATATACGTTACAAGAGCGGTATGTTGACGTTTTCATGTTTGAGGAAAAGATTGAAAAAGCGAAACGTAGTTGAGCTTTTTTAATTTCCGAGAACATAAAACAAACATACCGCTCGTGTATCGTACATTATTTTGTGCGAAGATCGTTTATTACATACCTGAAAGACGAATTTCTAATTAGTTGCAATAAAATCTCCATGTTGGTTTCTGTTTAATGACGGTAACTTCGGAAAACCAAAATATCTTTCTTCAACATTCTTGCTATAAAATGTTTTCTGTGTTTACTATACCCCAGCAGGCCGTGATATACGTCTGTCCCCCCCCCCCCAGTCTATAAATGCGAACTTAAAACAAACGGTAAGGTTATGTAATGATTTATTTTTCATTTTAATATTTTAACAATATTATTTATATAACATATTGCAGTAATAACATCGGCATCTGGAATCTTGTTGATTTTTTCACGGCTTCCTTAATGTTACTTGTATCAGGAATGCAATAAGTTTCGTGGAGTAGTAGACTTTACTTAATTTTTGCAAATATTTAAAAACAATAATTAACATTGCAATTTAGGTGCAATTGCAGTGGTAAGTTTCCAATTTATAATTATTACTATGTTAAACGTCTCTAAAAATAATATGTTAAAAGCCTAAAGCAGTAAAATGAATGTCGCGCTTAAGCGGTAAGAAGAGGGAAATTGTTATGTGTGTTACGTTGGGAATACTGAATGTGGTATTTCACACTTACCGCGTATTGGTTCTGTGCGGAAAACAAGCAAATACGCACGATCTCGCACAAAATATTTTATCACATATTTCTGATAAGAGGTAGAATTTGGGGTATATTACACCTTATAAAATCTTTTATCAAATATAAAGCTAAAAATAATGAGAAAAAATCATCAGCATCAATTTATAGTACAAATGAAAAAAAAAAAAAATTTGACCACAGTTATGCAAAAATGAAAGGACAGTACTATGCGTGTTTAGTTTCAATTAACTCAAAATATGTTACAATATGCATATTACTGAAGAAGAAGCAGAAAACGAAACGCCTGTGAGTTAAACCATGGATGTGTTTGTGTACAGCATTTTTCTTTGACAGTCTTAGGAAAAAGTTTGGTTGCAAAGATACTTTATGTCTCAGAAAGGAGGCAGTGCGCATGATCAGACATACAACAACAAAACTAATGTTATTACCTTAACTAGTCGTTCTCTTGTGAATTAGGTAGCTCATCCTCTAACGATGCACAATGCCTCCTTTTTGGTATGGTACTTATAAAGTATCTGTGTGATAGTGCTGCTCATGATTAGGTTTTCTCCGGAGAAGTTGTTTGCGCGCTTTCAATCGGAAACCTCCGGATTATCTCCGATTGATGCCGCGCAGGTTGTATATGTGCTGTGGCCAGACATACACTTTCCGCTGAGCATTCCTTTAATCGGATCAGGTAGTGATTCGAGTCCGCTGACGTCCGCGTATCTTTTAAAATAAGTTGTAATTTGTTGTTGTTTAATCTCTCTTTTATGTTAATCTCTCTCTCTTTCTTCGGCTCTTAGCCACCGGCGTAGCTCAGTCGGCTAAGGCGCTTGCCTGCGATTCTGAGTTGCGTTCGGGCGCGGGTTCGATTCCCACTTGGGCTGATTACCTGGTTGGGTTTTTCCCGAGATTTTCCCCAACCATAAGGCAAATGTCAGGTAATCTATGGCGAATCCTCGGCCTCTTCTCGCTATCACCAATCCCATCGACGCTAAATAACCTCGTAGTTGATACAGCGTCGTTAAATAACCAAGTAAAATAAAAAAAAAATCTTCGGCTCTTTTTTTTTTTTATTGTTTTGCTTGAAGTGCTACGTTAGCTGACAGATTTTTTTCTAGTTTTAAAATTCATAGTATATGTGGAAAGGCGTATTAGTTTTATGTCACTGATCAAATTAATAACATTCAATCTAACTGCAAAACTAACGCAGAAGCAAAGCTTTTCAGTAGCTAATGTAAACATTTATACTGTAGTGTTTGTCAATTATTATTCTAATCAGTTTAGTTTAACGTAAAATATATTGAGGGAGCTTCAGAATGGAACACAAGAAACGTGGGCTATCAATGGATTAAAATTTACTGTCCAACATAATTTATTCAGATTCTTCACCGGACAGAACTGTGATTATTGTGTTAAAGGGTGTCAGTATTTGAACTGCCTCTTCTAAAACGCACCACTCTTTCTCTGTAATAAAAATATAAGCGGATATCAACTTAAGAATAATTGTAATTATATTATTACCAAATGTTTCTTTAGTTTCGTTCAGAAACTCAATATTTTAATCCAAACAGTAAAATATAACTCAAGTTGTCTAAACAGCAAAATATAGGGCCTAATTCAAGTCGTCTTTTAAATATTTCATATGTTTTTTATTGCCTCGAAAGTTACGTTTTATAGAAATTTCAAGACTTTTTCATATACTGTTGGCCTTTGGGAACAATAGCACTAAAACAATTTAAAAAGAAATCGTATCAAATGTTTTGCGTAATTGTTTTCATCAAGTTCGCGTTTGTGCGATCGCTTCAAATGGTCTAACACATTCGAAGTTCCACCACCCTTAGAGTAAATTCGCTCACAAAGCTTACGATATGCGACTTTATTATTACATTCAACTAAATTAAAGAATTTCCATGCGACGGATATCCGATTTTGTGCCATTTTATTCCACTCACAACTACCGTCAGTCCTTACGCGATGGTCGTCCTTGAGCTAACTGTCGCTTCGCTCCGAACCCCCGCAGCCCTCCGTATGTCCCCTGTTCCACCTACGATAGTACCGGAGATCACCGGTGGAGAGCTTTATTCGTAATCTCCGATTCCTCCGCGGTAGTAGTCACTCCGATGAGCAGCACTGCTGTGTGACAAAACGTTTTTCTTAGACTGTACGTTCTACCCAACTCTTTCAAATAATAGTAACATCTTGGTTGTCGATCAGAAGCTTGTGCAGTTCATCACACACATACTGTCATTGCAAGTTATCTTGAACCTTACATCCCCTAAGTCTGTCTTTGGAACTGCTCGGTACGGCGTGTACTCATCAACATAACGGCACGGCAAGGATGCCCCTCCCTCGGGTAACGTGACTCTTTTCAGAAAACGTTGGTTCTTTTACCTTACGGCTCTCTACTGTAAAAGAACTTGGTTCAATACAGACATCATCTTCTCTCGATACTCCGGTTTTGAGAGGAGAACATAGTTTCGTAGCAAGCTTTAATTAACCTGTAATGAGTAAGTATTTAAATATAATCGTGTGTACACTCCTCTCTCATCCGGGCTGGGGACCGGCAATGGAGGAGTTACTACAGCTACTTCTATACATTATATAGGCCTGCATGACTTACACCTTCAGCTAATATGTACATATTCTTATAACAATATTTTACAGGCTTATTATTTGAATTTACATTGATTTACAATTATACACAATCCATATCCCTATCATTGCTGCCATCATCGCTTGTTCCAAAATTAATTATTTCGTCAATGGCATCATCCATTCGGAATTATCTTCTTAATCGTAGACTATGTACTACTTTCTGAACACGATAGAATTCTTCGATTGTATCCCGAATAACGTGTTGATCGAAGTCGTCCACTTCAACTTTACACAAGTCCTAATTCTGGAATGAAATAATATGTTTAGTAGAACTACAAGAAAATAATAACTTACAATAGTAATTCATTATGTCGTTCACAGTACACACACTATTGTACATAACTATTATAGCAATAATTTCTAAACATTACATAACTATTCTTTCCCGAGTAGTGTGAGGTTCATTCGGTTGTAATTCAATATTATTCTTAATTCTCTTCACGGAACTAATACTTTTGCCAGAGTATTTAGCCGCTCTCTCATATTCCTTAGCAAGAGGTTCCAGGAAATATTTGTTTAATTTTTCCTCCTCGCAACGCTTAATTTTATTATATTTGCGATAATTTCTCTTTCTCGGCTATGGATAACAGCGTTACTTTTTCTCGCGGTGGTGTGATTTCACCATAATAACTACCCTGTGGTTGCTGCTCCATGGTAACACTACTGGTACGCAGTGAAGGAAATAGCTCTATGTTTCTTGACAAGAGATTATGCTGCGGAGCATGCGCAAACAACTCAGTTGGCTCCACCCGCGTTACGCGCTTCCTTCCCTCTGCCCCTCTGTCCCCGCTCAGAAGGTTCAAGATAACTTGCATTAACAAAATACTCACCTGTCTCCGGAGCCGCTGTTGAGGATCCATGTCGAGGAAGTCGCTGGAGGACGGTGACAAGGAAGGCGGGACGCCCTCCAATCTTGGCCTCTTGCTGACGACGTCATCGCCGTTGTTGTAGCCGCCGCGACCCATACCAGAGTGCGTTCTGAAACAGGTCGACAGGCTGCCGACAAGGAACGGTTCGTCAACAACGGAATAATGACATGATCTTACATTATCATCATGTAATAACATAAAGTAGATGTTAGGAGATTGTTCTAACTTTTTTTTTTTTTACCTTAGGGATTTAGGTGAAGTGAATTTTAATGGCAGGCAGAGTAATTATCTCATGCCCCCATGTTTTAGATTGCTACCAGTGCACTTCATTAGAACCAGGTACCCAGCTTCGAAGCCGTTAGCCCTGTGAACATTGTTCTAAAACTCTAGGCATTAGGCTTTTATGCAAATTCTTAGTCTTTCATATCAGTTCAAGCTCTGTATCCTTAACCCTGCGTTACTGTGATAAGAAAACTCCAAGTTCATATGTTGCACCAATTTCTGACTAGGAGGTTTGCGATGGCAAATTGAGCCTCTCTGTACCTTCACATTATTTCTTCTAGTTTGCTTTGTCATATGAGCCGTTAGTTGAAGTTCAACCGTTGAACAGTGCAGACGCCTTTCTTTCTGGGGTTTCATACACCCCACCACAGTATCGGTGCAAGTTTATTTCTTTCAATAATTTAAGTTATTTCTAAATTTTTATTATTCTAATGATTACGATACCACGTACAAGACATACGGAGTATTCGCTTACATCATTTAGGTCGACTGAGCGGCGAGCGACCGGCACGAAGGCCATGCAACACGCGGCAACCACCTCCCTCAAGCTCGAAATTCCAGTTGTCTCTCTAACACAATGAGAAGAATAACACGCAGTCTAACGTCAACACAACCAACGAATTCGGATTAAATGCATTACATACCTAATTGTATGTAAACATGTAAGAAAAACGATTTGGAAATACTTAGATGCACAATTTCTCACTTAAGCTCAATTGATTAATGCGAACTGATGATACTAAATGTTTAAATAAAACATATTCTTGTTGTAGCCTTAATAGATTAGAGAAACTTTAGTCATGAATAAAAACACGTAAGTATTTAGGTTTCCAAATACATATATTGCTATAAACAAATAGATTTAATACCTTATCCTTTTATTGGCATTTAGGCCTATATAATACGATTGCATATAGAAATTGCATTCATAAGATTTTTAGAAGTATAAAAGTATATTAACACTGTAATCTGCAGCTAGGCTTAAGGACTTTACTAATAGAAGGTAGTACATTATGCACACTACTTAAAGGGTGTAATTGATGTTTTGTTATTTGAAGTGTTGTATCAGTGAAGAAGTGTGTTGTGTCAGTGAAGTGTGATGTAAGTGAAGTGTGTTTGTGTCAGTGAAGTTTTATAGTTTATAGGTTTGTAGTGGTAGTGCAAAGTATTTGAACAGCAAAATGTTTTTGAAGTGCTAGTGAAATCAGGATAGTATCAGTGAAATGTGTCGCAGTTCTAGTGCAGTGAGTGAGTTGACAGCGAAATGAGTGTAGTGCTGAAAGGTACTTGTGCATGGATGAACATATCTTACTCGTGGGGTTTAGTTCGAACTTTGGGTTAAGATACAAATTAGATTTACTTTAAATGTTATTTTAAGTGATTGTGCTTCATTTAATTTGAGATGCTCATTATTATTATTATTATTATTATTATTATTATTATTATTATTATTATTATTATTATTATTACTCAGTTGGTAGAGCAGCTGGTTACGGACTGAAAGATCCGGGGTTCGATTCCAGGTGGTGATAGGATTTTTTCTTGTTGCCGAACTTTCAGAATGGCCCCGAGGTTCACTCAGCCTCCTATAAAATTGAGTACCGGGACTTTCCCGGGGGTAAAAGGCGGTCAGAGCGTGGTGCCGACCACAGCACCTCATTCTAGTGCCGAGGTCATGGAAAGCATGGGGCTCTACCTCCATGCCCCCCCAAGTGCCTTCATGGCATGTTACGGGGATACCTTTTACCTTTACCTTTTATTATTATTATTATTATTATTATTACTATTAATTATTATTAGAATTTATTATTATTAGTATTATTAAATGTAATACACAGAGCTGCACCCATTGTATACTTCATCTGACATAATTAGGAACATTAAATCCAGACGTTTGAGATGGGCAGGACATGTCGCACGTATGGGCGAATCCAGAAATGGATATAGAGTGTTAGTTGGGAGACCGGAGGGCAAAAGACCTTTGGGGAGGCCGAGACGTAGATGGGAAGATAATATTAAAATGGATTTGAGGGAGGTAGGATATGATGGTAGAGACTGGATTAATCTTGCTCAGGATAGGGACCAATGGCGGGCTTATGTGAGGGCTGCAATGAACCTCCGGGTTCCTTAAAAGCCAGTAAGTAAGTAAGTAAGTAAGTAAGTAAGTAAGTAAGTAAGTAAGTAAGTAAGTAAGTAAGTAAGTAAGTAAGTAAGTAAGTAAGTAAGTATTAAATGTAATTTTTAAAAACTGTGTTTATTATTAATTGTCGTTATTGAGTGTAATTAGTTACCACTGCCACCAAGTATGTACCCATTTGCAGTGTGAATAAATACATATTATTACATATTACAGGAACGTAAATGTGTACATTTGTAATTCGTAGGCCTACTTTCGTGAAATAGGCCCCTGGTATTCGTCACAGGATGGTGCGGTGAAAGAACTTTTGCAAAGTTATCATTGTAGGCATTTAGTAAGTGCAGATCTGCAATCCTAGCGAGGCCTGTAAGGACTTACTTGGAGTGGCCCTTGGAGTAGTGGTACCCAGAGTCGCGCACCACCTGTCGAGCGAGCGGGAACAGCTCGTCGCGCCTGGTGAGGAGGGCCGGCATGAAGCGGCAGATCTGCGCAGCGGCCTCGTTCACGGACACCTGCAACACATGCAGGAATCATTTGGTCGTGCATCAGTTCGTAATGTTTTGTACTAAATTCAAAATCGGATAACAGATTCTCATGACGAAAGATCAAGGAAACAGCTGGAAGTGTCTGAGCTCAGAAGCACAGACAAGACAAACGTATGAAATGAAGTAGAAGACATGGTAAGAACGAACAAAGGAACGAAACAACTACTAGAAATAGAGAATATTAGGGATTATGAGGACAATAGATGGGGATTTTGAGGGGGTAAATCCCAATTTTTATTTTGGTTAAAAAATGTACAAAACCTGCTCTTTCAAACAATATCTATATTCAACAACGCAACAGATAAAGTTAAAAAATAAATTCATATATACCTACATTTTTTCTCTTAGTACATTTTTCAGTAGGAATTTATTACTTGCAGCTATCATCAACATCATTAATCTGCATGTATGAAGTGACAGGTAGGTAAACATGAGCTCTGTTACTACAACTGAGGAGCATAATGAACATAGAAAGAGAAACTAAGGGAGAGAGAGACAGGGAAGAGAGAAAGGCGGGAAGAGAAATGGAAGGAGAAAGAGAAAGTGAGGGAGAGAGAAAGGAAAGTAGAGAGAGATGGACATAGAGGTACACTGCTCCCCCGATCTAGTAGAATGCGTTTGAGTACAAAGAAAGCAGAAAACAGTACAACGTGGTCTGTTGTGACGAGAATCCAAGCCTAAGGCGCCGTGTCACAAACACGTTCATGTCTGAGTATTTCTGACAAAGTAAATAAGATTCAACGCCTTGAAAACGACGCAAATGTAAAGGATATTACTGAAGAGTTAAAGGTAACATTTATTTATTTATTAACTTATTCATTCATTCATTAACTTATTTAATTATTAATTTACGTACTTATTTACTTATTTATTTAGTTATTTATTTATTTACCTACTTATTTACATACTTATTTACTTACCTACTTATTTACTCATTTATTTACTTATTTATTTACTCGGTTATTTACTTATTTAATTATTCGTTTATTTACTTCTTTATTTACACGTTTATTTACTCGTTTATTTACTTATTTATTTACACGTTTATTTACTCGTTTATTTATTTATTTACTCGTTTACTTACTTATTCATTTACTCTTTTACTTATTTATTTACTCGTTTATTTACTCGTTTATTTATTTATTTACTCGTTTACTTACTTATTCATTTACTCTTTTACTTATTTATTTACTCGTTTATTTACTCGTTTATTTATTTATTTACTCGTTTATTTATTTATTTACTCGTTTACTTACTTATTCATTTACTCTTTTACTTATTTATTTACACGTTTATTTACTTATTTATTTACACGTTTATTTACTCGTTTATTTATTTATTTACTCGTTTACTTATTCATTTACTCTTTTACTTATTTATTTACTCGTTTATTTATTTATTTACTCGTTTACTTACTTATTCATTTACTCTTTTACTTATTTATTTACTCGTTTATTTATTTATTTATTTATTCGTTTACTTATTCATTTACTCTTTTACTTATTTATTTACTCGTTTATTTATTTATTTACTCGCTTACTTATTCATTTACTCTTTTACTTATTTATTTACTCGTTTATTTATTTATTTACTCGTTTACTTATTTATCTACTCGTTTACTTACTTATCTAGTCGTTTACTTACTTATTTACTCGTTTATTTTTTATTTACTTCCTTATGTATATACTTCATTATTTACTTGTTTATTTTCTTATTTACTCACTTATTAACTAATTTATTTACTTATTTATTAACTTATTTAATTATTTATTTATTTCATTATTTATTTACTTATTTAATTATTAATTTACGTACTTATTTACTTATTTATTTAGTTATTTATTTACCTACTTATTATTTACATACTTATTTACTTGCCTACTTATTTATTTACTTATTTACTCATTTATTTACTTATTCATTTACTCGTTTACTTACTTATTCATTTACTCTTTTACTTATTTATCTACTCGTTTACTTACCTATTTACTCGTTTACATACTTATTTACTCGTTTACTTCTTTATTTACTTCCTTCTTTATATAGTTCATTCTTTATTTACTTATTTATTTACTTACTCACTTATTTACTCACTTATTAACTCATTTATTTACTTATTTATTAACTCATTTAATTATTTATTTTTTCATTATTTAATTACTTATTTAATTATTAATTTACGTACTTATTTACTTATTTATTTAGTTATTTATTTATTTACCTACTCATTATTTACATACTTATTTACTTGCCTATTTATTTACTTATTTACTCATTTATTTACTTATTCATTTACTCGTTTACTTACTTATTCATTTACTCTTTTACTTATTTATTTACTCGTTTACTTATTTATCTACTCGTTTACTTACTTATCTACTCGTTTACTTACCTATCTACTCTTTTACATACTTATTTACTCGTTTACTTCTTTATTTACTTCTTTCTTTATATAGTTCATTCTTTATTTACTTATTTATTTACTTACTCACTTATTTACTCACTTATTAGCTCATTTATTTACTTATTTATTAACCCATTTAATTATTTATTTTTTTCGTTATTTATTTATTTACTTATTTAATTACCCATTTCATTATTTATTTACTTATTTATTTACTTACTTGTTTATTTCTTATTTATTTTATAAATATATTCTAGGAAATAAAATTCATTTGTATTAACGTTGTAGCAGATTCACTTTTTATAATGAATTAAAAACCCTTAAATACTCATTCCCGTTTGATCGACTTTTTGATGTCCATAATATTCCTTGACTTTCATGCTCTACTGCTGTAAACATGATGCAGAAGACTTGCTCCGCATATTACATTATCTAAGTAGGTAAATATTGGCTTTCTCCTACAAGCAATGTATGTGGAGAAGGAGAATGAGTAGCAAAGGAAGGTTGGGCGAAAAAGAGAGAATTCTGATGCTTCTTGAGTTCCCGCCTCCACCTGAAACTGAACCCTTGATCTTCCAGTTCGTGATCAGTTCATCAACAGCTGAAACTGAACGCAGTACGGAATAAATGAAACGACAATAATTTATTGTAGATGGAAACCTGCTCTTTTATCTTTCTTCTATAGTTATTTTTGCCCTCAATGTGATATTCCTTTAAATCCAGAACCTTTCACATTAGTAAGTCGTTTATTATCTGCCCGCTAGCTTTTCATCTGATAAAATGCGATGCCGCGTAACGTCCGAGTTCAACGAAACTTATTCTCCAGAGATCCGACATTGTAAAACATTTCAGTATTCACTCCTGGCATTTATCCCATCATAGCTTCAAAGGTTTGTGTGAACAACATTAATGTTGTTTT